>NW_007733691.1:99504-107578 GCF_000696425.1 Galeopterus variegatus | reverse complement strand
GGGTCTGTGCTCATGCGCACCAATGCTGTGTCCTGCAAAGGGCCGCAGGCTTAGGGTGGGTGTGGGCGTGGACGGAAAGGTTGAGGGCGGTGGTGGCCATTGCAGTGAGTTAGGCTCTGTGAAGGGTGATTGGAGAAAAATCCATTCGGAATTCGCGCCTTCAGCTTCCTTAGCCCTGCTGGGCACAGCGAGGGTCCCCAGGGAGGGAAGGCTTCCTTTGATGAAGCTGGAGGGGGCACCGGGGAGGGGCTGGGGTTGGGGGAGGGGGCAGTGTCCTGGGTGGCAGCACGTGCCCGTGCGCAAGTGGCCTGAGGGTTGCTTACAGTGGGGCTGATGTTAGCCTGCTCGTCTTTAATTTTTACATTGTCTCATGTACTGTGTGTCCGCACGTGCCCTCCAATGTTTGTCTGCTTATTGTTTCTGTCTCCTTTGTAAATGCAAATATAATTTTTTAAATAAATAAAAGTATTATGGTTTTTAAATTCTCTGTGGACCACAGCATGTAGATAGCTATAGCTGGATCAAAGGCAGGCTCACGCTCTGTGACTAAAATGCGCTATTTTGGGTAAGGCTTGGGCTGGGGTGAGGGGCACAGCGGAGCGAGCAGATGCGCGGTGTGGCCCGCGGGCTTGTGTTTGAGAACCAGTGCCTGTGTGCTTGCCCTGGCACTGTCCACAAAAGGGGATCAGGTGTTTCTTGAAATGTACACGTTAATATTAATCTTTATAGTTTTCATGTATAATGAAATAATATGGATGAACATATTGTAGATTAAATTACTTAAGGATATGATACAGAAACCAAACATCTGAGAGGGAACTTTTTGTAATAAATACCCCGTATTATTGTTTACAGAGTTGGGGACAAGTAGAAATAGAAAGCAGGATATGGTTAGATGTCAGATACATTTACTAAGTGCAGTCAAAGACGTATTTGTTCTCTAGAACACCGCTACTTTCTAATCTCCAGGTCTAGAAAAAGGCAAGTCAGCACATTATAATGATAAAGTGTGAGAGACTCCTCATTTTATTTTATCTTTTTAAATAAAATTTACTATTACACATGTACTATAAGATTGATCATAAAACAAAAGGAACAGGAAACAGAAGCTGCAGAAATATTAGTGTAAAAATTATGCTAATCATTTACTGCTTAATATCCCATGATATTAGAAGTTAATGAGGTTTGACTTGTGTCTTGATGAACGTATCTGCTCAGGTCTCACTTTGGCTAAGATTCTATGCTAGGTCTGGAGAGACACGTATTTAGACCTCAGAGATCGAATTCTATTCTGAAGAAACATCTTTGTAAAATAAGATCGTAAATCTCCAAATAATAAAAAACTGCAAGACTGAGTTTAGAAGTACTTTTGCTCTGGAGAATTCGTGTTTTTTTTAGTACATTTCATAATACAAAAATGACTATGATGCTTTTTTGTTATTCTTTATATTACTGAGTTTTTCAAAATTTCATGGCCATGTTTTGACATTTGGCTATTCACAGAATTTTCTTAGACAGCTGCCATAATAGGATAATGACTACACAAAGAATGGCACTAAATTCTCAATTATTTACCAGTTGGCTTGGAATGAGGAGACAAGTTTGGGTGCTTGATGATTATTACTGCAAAAATATTGTAATGATAATGGCAGATGTTTATATAAAATGCAAAGGGGGGACTAAATGACATCACCAATGTGATTCTCAAAATGAGCGATTGTCTTTGAATTTGAATCGTATATTATTAGAGAACTTAAACAGTTTTCCCTTACAGTCAAAAACATTTCTTTAGAGATTTTCTTTTTCAGATACTTTGATTATGACCTTTTCATCTTTATATTCCCACCACACAACATGTAAGTGCCTGGCATGTAAAATGCGATCAACAAACGTTTGGAAAATGAATGCTGAAATTGACTTTCCTATACTCCTTTATACTAGGTTCCTAGTTACGAGACTTTGACAATTTTCTCATTTCTCTGCCATGGGTAACAGAAAATTCTTTCATGAAAGCATGTCATTGTATTAATAGTATTCTCCTGCTCTAAGAAAATCTACTGCCCTTCAAACCCTCAAAGTTACCATATTTCCAGCCTTTTCTGTGCATTCTATCCTTTTCTCCTACGATAGAACAGCTGTATCCATGATTCCACCAGTAAAGTCTTCCTTTAGGCTGTGGCTTAAAGGACTCCCCATCACCCCCTACCCCCCACCATAGCTCAAGGTTAGGTCCTGACCTCACTTATGTAAATTGGGTGATTTGATACCATAAATCAATTTTATATTTAAATAGCAGCATAAAACAGCACCACCTTCTGCAGGAAATGTTCTCTTGCTAACTTTAACCAGGCACACAATCAAAATAATATCCAGTATCTCAAAAATTGTATATCCACGTGAATAGATATTCATTTCAACATGTCTCCTTTCACCTCTTCACCTTTTATTTCCACTTCAAGAATAAAATATGCCTTGGCCGTACAGCAGAGGGTTGGATCATGTGCTGATGACGTTTCAGTTCATATTTCCATGCCATGCTGCCTGGCTCAGCTTTCATTTTACATCTGGCTTGCTTCTGAGAGCCAGTGTTGGCCATGATGAACTTTTGGAGCAGGAGGTTTCAAGCCACGTGCACCTTTTTGCATGTTCCTATACAATACTCAGCACCCAGCTCACAGTATAGAGCTGCCGGGTACCACTGCCCCTTCTAGAAATTTGCCTATGGATTACATTGCCCAGAAGAGGATTCCTCTACATTTGGGGGAAGCTAGACCAAGGCTATGACTCAAAACTCTTTTTGTTGGGCCGGCCCGGTGGCGCACTGCTACAGTGCGCCGCTTGGGAGCACGGCGGCGCTCCCGCCGAGGGTTTGGATCCCACATACAGACCGGCCAATCACTGGCTGAGCGAGGTGCAGGAGCAACACCGAGGGTTGCGATCCCGTTGCCGGTCCCGGTCCAGTATGGGCGCGACACTGAGGGTTGCGATCCGTTGCCGGTCACGAAAAAAGACAAAAAGGAAAAAAAAAAAACAAAAAAAACTCTTTTTGTTCCTGGGAGTCTTCATCTAACAATGACAATGTTGGCCTTTTGTTATACAAACTAGATTTGTGCTTGCTTATTCTATCAAGAATGATTTTAGTGAGATATTTGTTAATTCTATCCTTACCTTTTTAGTTCTTTAAGCAGTTATCTCCATATATGATGGATGTTTTCTTATAATTGCTAGTTTGAGTCTTAATTGGCTTTGTACTTCACTTTTGCTCACATTAGTTGCATAATTCTTATTTCTTTCATAATTCTTCTTGTTTTCTTTTCCTCTTTATAGTTCTCTTCACATACCATTAAGTTTGGGCACTTAGTCTCCTTTTTACTTCTAAAATAGAGTTAGATTGTGCATATCCTCTTGATTTAATATATCAGAACACTCCCTGGATATCTTTTCTTCTATATGCTAAAAAGGACCCCAAAGTGCTAACTTCTCAGATGTAAGCCATCCTTCCTGCAGACGTGTAGTGTGAGTGAGTGTCCTTAGACTTGATTAAAGTGGCCTTTCTCTAAGAGTGGCTCACAATCCTGCATTAAAAATGAAGTCTGCTGGGAGAATGACCAAACACCTTGAGCATCCAAGTTTCCTACAAACACTTCCTGTTCAATGCAATGTCAGGCACTAAAATAAGACCACATTGCCAAGGGAACATAATACAAGGAGAGAGCCAAGAGAAACAGAAAGCAATAGAAACAAAGACTTGAGATATTCAAATTATCAGATGTAGATATAAAACAAGCATGCTTACAATATCAAGAAAAAAATTTTTCAACAATCTTGAAAACGTCTCAGGGATGAGGAAACCACACAAACTGGCATGACAGATTTGCAAGCATACCAAATAAAACTGTGACAATTGACAGACAGAATGTGGCGGTTGTCAAACGTGCCATCCACATCCTGTGCTGTGGAAGTGTAATTGGTAAGTGGCCTGCTGCTGCCCCTCTGGATTCATCACCATGTATGTGCCAAGGGTATGCCTCCTGCAGACTTCTCCCAGCCAGTGGCTTAGCACACTGGCATGGTGGGGTACAGAGGCACCTCCCAGCAAGACATGAGATTCCTCTAACCCATGACTTGGCTCAAAGATTCTCCATCAGCTTAGCTGAATCTTTCCTGGAACTGCACTGCCCAAGACTCTTCCTAACCTAACCTTCTTCCACTCCACTCTCCCTCCACGGTTATCAAACCATGTGGTCTGAAGGCTGTCCCTGCCTCCACCTGCTTCCTCTTCCATTTCATTTCTTGTACAACTAATCCAGAGCCGGTGTTTCTTTCTTGGCAAACCTGAAACAATATATGACTGAAATTCATAACTCAGTGGATAGATTTAACAGATTAGACAGCAGTGAAGAGAAAGTCAGGATAGAAGAAAATCCAGAATGCTGCCCATAGATACCAAAAAGATAGACAATATGGAGAAAGAGTAAGAAACATAGAGTACACAGTGAGAAGTTTTATACTTTGATCTTAGTCCTCAAAGGAGAAGAAAACAGAGGAGTTAAGGCAATATCTGTAAATGCATATGAGAATTTCCCAAAATAGATGAAATATACCAATCCACTACTTCAAGCAAAGCAACAGAGCAGAAAAAAAGACATTACCTTTAAAGGGGTGCAAATTGAACTGACAATTGACTTCTAGAAAGAGGCAGAAAACTCTGTTCTATACATCTAAGAACTTTTACAGATACAAGAAAAAGCTTGGATGCTGTGATCATTAATTTTATGTGTCAGCTTGACTGGGCTAAGGGATACCCAGATGGCTGGTAAACAACATTATTTCTGTGTGTGTGTGAGAGGGGTTTCCAGAAGAGATCAGCATGTAAATCAGCAAATCAAATGCGTGAAGAAGATTCACCCTCACCACTGTGGACAGTCATTGTGGGACCCATGGAGGGCATGAAGAGAACACATTTCTCTTGTTGAGCAGGGCCATTATCCGTCTTCTCCTGTCCTTGGACATAGGAGCTCCTGGTCTTTCGGCCTTTGGATTGTTGGGCTTAAATCAATGACTTCCACCCCTCCTCTGCCCGCTCCTTTTCCCGCCCCTGCAGCACCCTGTTCTCTGGCCTTTGGCCTCAAACTGGGAGTTACACCATCAGTTCCCCTGGTTCTCAGGCCTTCAGACTTGGGCTGAATTACACCATTGGGCTTGCTGGTTCTCTAGCTTGCAGACACTATGTGGTGGGACTTCTTGGCCTTCATATCACATAAGCCAAGTCCCATAATAAATCTCCTCTTACATATTTCTCTTTATATACTATTGTTTCTGGGATTTTTTCTTTTTTCTGTGTTTTTTTGGAGAACACTGTGTAGTACACCTGCCATTCGGAGGATTGTTGGAAACACTGGGAAAGCCCAGGTACATGGGGCGTGCCTAAGACTGAGGTTATACAAGACCAACAAAGAACATTGCCCTGACCCACCACATGCCTGGAAAACACCAATTAACAAACCAACCAGCCTATTACAGAGGAAGGCCAAAGCCTGGAAAGACCCTCTGTGAAGTGAAATTGTGCAGAGATGACTGCAAACTGAGGGTGGACGAAACAAGAATACTGAGTAAAGCCCTGTGGCATTTCAGTCCCCACCCTAAATACAAGGCAACAAATTCTAGAGAAATCCAAAGCCTAAGATGCACTGCAGGTAACCATGGTAACAACCCCAATTCAGCTCAACTCCTGATTAGGTTGACCCAAACCACACATAACGGCCTGATGGAAATAGACGCATGCCCATTTCCAGGCATAAATACTACTTGTCTCGGTCCCTCCTGCCCTACTTCACGTGATGTTTACAATTTAATAAAATTCTAATTCAAAAAATTAGAAAAGCAAGAAAAAATAACCCATACCAAAACACAAAACAATCCACAGAATTAGACTCAGAAATGATTCAGAAGTTGGACAGAGATGTAAAATAATTATTACTAATATGTTAAAGGGTTGAGGGGAAATGTGGATAATGTGCATAAAAAGATGTGGGATTTCACTAGAGAGATGGAAATTATAAAGGTCAATGTAAAAATGAGAAATAAAAGACACTCTGTCAGAGATAAAATATTCCTTAGGGGTGCATCGGTAGAAAACACCTTGATAGAAATTATCCAAAATGATGATTTAATGCATGATAACAAATGACTAAGACAGAGGAGATCAATTGTGCACATCACAAAGAAATTATTGGATTTTGCAAAGATGAACACGTTGATTGCCCTGAATAGATCATCAAGCATTGTATACGTGTATTGAGATATAACTCTGTAATGTTATAAATATATGCAATCAACATGTTTCAATTAAAAAAATTTTAAAAGGAAAAAATCACCTGTAATGGAGCTTATGAGTCCTATCAACATTTGGATTGACCAGATCATGTGATTTTTAAAAAAATAATAGAGATGATATTTTTTATTCAAAGTAAAAAAAAAATCTGAAATGAACAATAGGAGACAGATTTATAAGAATAGATTAAAAAATAACAGAGAAGAAGGGATGGCCCATGGCTCACATGGAAGAGTGTGGTGCTGATGACACCAAGGCCATGGGTTCGAATCCCTATATAAGGATGGCTGTTTGGCTCACTTGAGAGAGTGTGGTGCTGTCAACACCAAGTCAAGGGTTAAGATCCCCTTACTGGTCACCTTTTAAGAAAAAAATTTGAAAATTAAAAAAGTAAAAATAACAGAGAAGAGAAAAATATCCAGGAGCTATGAAACAATATTAAGCAGTTTAACATACAAATCAAAAAAGAGAGAATGAGGCTGGACCGGTGGCGCACTGCTACAGTGCGCCACTTGGGAGCGCGGTGGCGCTCCCGCCAAGGGTTCGGATCCCACATACAGACCAGCCGCTCACTGGCTGAGCGAGGTGCGGGCGCAACACCGAGGGTTGCGATCCCGTTGCCGGTCCCGGTCCGGTACGGGCACGACACTGAGGGTTGCGATCCGTTGCCAGTCACAGAAAAAGACAAAAAGAAAAAAAAAAAAAGAGAATGAGCAAAAGATATATTTGAATGGGTCACTGCTGAGACTTTTCTAAAGATAGTGAAAGACACCAAAACAACAGATCAAGCAGCACAGAGAGCCCATAACAGGATAAATACAAAACTAAGAAAAAATCTAGGCACTTCATATTTAAGCTGTCCAAAACCAAAAATAAAAACAAAAGCCTTAGGGGGCCAGCCCGGTGGCGCACTGGATAGTGCGCCGCTTGGGAAGCGCGGCGGCGCTCCCGCCCAAGGGTTCGGATCCCACATACGGACCGGTTCCGGCTCACTGGCTGAGCGAGGCGCGGGAGCGACGCCGAGGGTTGCGATCCCGTTGCCGGTCCCCGGTCCGGTACGGGCATGACACTGAGGGTTGCGATCCGTTGCCAGTCACGAAAAAAAGATAAAAAGGAAAAAAAAAAGATAACTAGGGGGGAAGGCATTATATGAGAAGAATAAATATTACAATTGCAGCTGATTTCTTGTCAGAAACTATAACCCAGAAAACAATCGAATGGCATCTTTATATACTAAAATACAAAACTGTTAACCCAGAGTTCTATAAGGAGCAAGAATCTTTCAAATACGATGATAAATAAAGAATATCTGACTAACAGAAGCTGAAATAATTAATTGTGAGCTTACCTTCACTACAAGAAATTTTAAAAGAAGTTCTTCAGGCAGAAGGAATACCTATGATACCAGACAGAAATTCTGATCTACACAAAGAAATGAAAAGCCCCGTAAGTGGCAAAAATGAAGGTTAAATTTATTTTTATTTATTTATTTTTTTTATTATTTTTATTTTGTCAATATACAATGTAGTTGATTATTGTGTCCCATCACCGAAACCTCCCTCCCTCCTCCATCTCCCCCCTCCCACCTAGGTGTGTCCCCTCCATTTTCTTGTTGTAAGAACTTCAAAAAAAAATTGTGGTTGTTATATCTTCCTCTTCCCCCCCCCCCGTTTTTTTGGTTTGTTTTTTTTTGTTGTTGTTGTTGTTTGTTTGTTTTTTTGTGTGTGTGAGAGTGTGTGT
>NW_007733691.1:98339-99312 GCF_000696425.1 Galeopterus variegatus | reverse complement strand
TAAGTTTCTTAAACTGTATGTGAAGCAGTGTGAGATTTTCATAGGTAGACTGTGATAAATACTCTAAAAATTACCAAACAAAATGCAGAAATTGTCAGATTGGCTAAAACAGCAAGATCCAACCATACACTATCTGCAAGAAACCCACTTTAATTATAATGACTGTATTAGTTTTCCATACCTGCAGAAAAAATTCCCACAAACTTGGGAACTTAAAAAAACACACATTTTCTGTCTCACAGTTTCTGTGGGTCCAGTGTGGCTTAGCTGGCTCCTCTGCTCAGGGTTTCACAAACCTTCAGTCAAGGTGTTGGCCATGCTGCCATTTCCACCAGGGTCCTTTTCCAAGTTCCTCCAGACTGTTGACAGAATTCAGTTCCTTGCATTGTAGGACTGAGGTCCTGGACTCCCAGAGACTTCCCCCTCCCCATAGGCAGTTTGCAACATGNCAATTGCAGCTGATTTCTTGTCAGAAACTATAACCCAGAAAACAATCGAATGGCATCTTTACATACTAAAATGCAAAACTGTTAACCCAGAGTTCTATAAGGAGCAAGAATCTTTCAAATACGATGATGAATAAAGAATATCTGACTAACAGAAGCTGAAATAATTAATTGCGAGCTTACCTTCACTACAAGAAATTTTAAAAGAAGTTCTTCAGGCAGAAGGAATACATATGATACCAGACAGAAATTCTGATCTACACAAAGAAATGAAAAGCCCCGTAAGTGGCAAAAATGAAGGTTAAATTTAAAAGAAATTTTTCTTACATTTTATAGCTCTAACAGATAGTTAACTATCTACAACAAAAACACTGATAATATATTAGGGAAGTTAAAACTTATGTAAAAGTGTATGTCAAAAATAACATAAAAGATGGGAGGACAAATTGCAAGTATACTATTATTGTAAGTTTCTTAAACTGTATGTGAAGCAGTGTGAGATTTTCATAGGTAGACTGTGATAAATA
>NW_007733691.1:93715-98314 GCF_000696425.1 Galeopterus variegatus | reverse complement strand
GTAGGACTGAGGTCCTGGACTCCCAGAGACTTCCCCCTCCCCATAGGCAGTTTGCAACATGGATGTTTGCTTTCTTCAAAGCCAGCATGAGAATCATTCCCACTCAGAATAATCTCCCTTTTAAGACCAACTCAAAACCAACTGATTAGGAATCTTAATCACATTTGCAAAGTCCCTTCACTTTTGCCATGTAAAGTAATCATATCAGTGGCTTCTATCTTATCCACAGGTCTTCCCACCCTCAAGGGTAAGGGATTATCCAGAAAATAAACACTCATGGAGGGAATCTTGTGGCCTACATTGGAATTCTGCCTACCAGTACTATATAGATAGGTTAAAAGTCAAAGGATGTGGAGAGAATTATCATGAAAACACTAATCAAAAGAAAGCTGTAGAGGCTACATTAACGTACTATAGATCTGTAGTCTACAGAACAGGAATATTGTCAAGGATAAAAGTAAACATTACATAATGATAAATGTGTTAATTTATCAGGGAAACATAACAATTCTAAAAATGTTTGCACCAAAAACAGCTTCGAAATTCATGAAGCAAAACCTGAACAAACTAAAAAAATTAATAGACAAATCCAAAATCATACTTGGATACTTTAAACCTTCTTTCTCAGTAATGAATAAAACATGTAAACAGAAAATCCATAAGAACACAGAAAGGACAAAATCAGATACGTTTCCCTTAAGTTCAGGAAAAGGCCAGGATGTCCCTCCTGGCCACTCCAATTTAACATAGAGATCCAGCCAGTGAAGGGAGCAAAGGAAAAGAAATAAAAAGCATGCAGATTGGAGAGGAAGTGATAAAACTGTTTTAATTTGCAGATGACATGATTTTCTATGTAGAAAATCCCAAAGAATCAAGGAAAAAATTCCTAGAACTAAATTAGCTTAGGAAGCTCAGAAAATATAAGGTCAACATGAAAAATCAATTCTATATTTCTGTACAATAATGATGAACAGCTGGAAATTGAAATTAAATCGTTAGTACCATTTACAGTGCCATTTATATTATGAAATACTTTGGAAGAAATCTAAGATTTTTAGGCTGAAAACTACAAAACATTGGTGAGAAAAATCAAACAGGACTTAAATAAATGGAGAGATTCACCATGTTCAAGGATCAGAAGGTTCAATATTACGAAGATGTCAGTTCTCCCCAAATTAATCTATTTATTCTGACAGGATATGGGGGTAGATATTTACAAGCTGACTTTTAAATTGATATATATATATATGTATAATAAACCATTTTGAAAAAGAAAAAGTAAGAGGATTCACAATTCCAATCACAAGATTTACTGTAAAGCTACAGTCATCATAACAGTGAGGTACTGGTGAAGGTTAGACATACAGATCAATGAAACAGAACAGAATCCAGCAAGAGACCCATACATGTGTGATCAATTACTATTTGAGAAGGTACCAGAGTAATTCAGGAAAAACGATAGTCTTTCCAAGATATGTTGATGGAAAATTATACATCTATTTCGGAAAAAAAAAAAGAATCTTGACTCATATCTCATACCATATAATAAAATTAACTAAAGTGGTCTTCTTAAAGCTACTTCTTTAGTCTAGACCTTAGTCTCCTTATCTGTAAAAGGGGATGAAAAAGAAAAAGAACTAGTCTAGATGATCCCTGAGACCCTTCACGTTCTTGTCTTTCACTTCCGCAAGACTCATTTCTTCACTGCACTGAACTTCCCAATGGCTGATGTGCCTGTGCAAGTCTCCACAAGGCTGATGGCAGCAGAGGCTGAGGGTTTTGTAGAAAAGCCACAGGAGGTCATGGCCCAGTGTACGATATCTCATGTTGTCATTAAACTACTTCTAACACCTTTTATGCAAACCAACCCCATTTGCCGTCTCAGCTGAGGAATGGTTTTGCATCTACGTTTTATCATTGCCCAGTGCTGCACTTCCTGTTCTCTGAAGAGGCTAATAGGCAGCCATGGTGGACCTGCCTCAGGTTCCCAGGACAGAAGAGCATCCCCAGGACAGGAACCCCTGTGGCCGGATCTTGCCAGAGACCTTGGGGCAACAGGGAGCTCTGTTTGGGGTCAAATCTGACAGAATCTCCCGACTGTATGTAAAACCTGCTGGTTCAGGAGGGGAGGATCCAGAGCTTGGGGTGGGATAGGTTAGAAAATGGCATGCACCCCAAGAGTCCTGGTCATGTCCTACAGAGGTGTCTGTTGGGAATTCCAGGGCCCCATGATGTCCAGTGTTAATAGTAGCTTCACACAGAAGGAAAACAAGACCCAGAAAGTACTACTTGATGTATTAGACTTTTTTCTTCGAAAGTAGAGCTTCCCAATTTTTTCATGTCAAGGTCCACGTGGTAGTGTTTGTCACAGCACAGCGTGTGAACAGATGAGGTCACCCTCAGCCAGGGGCTACTGACATGGAGAACTGAGGTGGCCAGGAACAGATAAAGACCTACTTTCAGCCGTGACTGATCATGCTTCTACTATTCAAAGAGCCTTGGTAGAGAAGGAAATGGAACACAGGAGGCTGGCAGGTGGGAGGGGAATTATTAGTCACTCTCTGTGCAGGCCGAAAGGGGGATAACCTTAGTGTCAGACAGAAAGGTAAGGCCATTTCCTAGATGTCCTAGGTTTCCTCAGAACTTCATGATTTGTTGCAAATGTGAACAGAAGAATGTAGAGAGGGTGTGGAAAAGAGCGCAGTCTAGTCTAAACTAGAACACACTGTGGATATGGGCAAGTTTCTGCAATTCTGCATTCTGAAACTAGCCTGCTAACTAAGATTGATCTTCTAGCACTAAGTATAACTACAAAGGGGGTAATGATGGAATAATTAGAGCACTTAAGTGGTGTGTTTCATTAATTTATTCAATAAGTCTTTTTGAGCACTTTCCAGTGCTACTTTCAAGCAAGACTGATTTAAAGATAGCCCCTGACCTCAGAAACGCCATCAGGAAACCTCATTTTCATCAGGGACCAGTTAACACATTTCATTATTGACTCTCTTGAACCACAGGAAGACCCCAGGAACTGACTAGGACTCTTAGAGAACAGGAGAGCTCAAAGCAAAAAAAGAAAAAAAACTTCATCCTTAGCTGGGGTGTCAGGAGCACATAAATAGAATGTTTGCAAATCACATCAAATTAAGGGGGAAGAAGGGAAGGAATTTCAGAGAGGTGCTGCCAGTCCATAGAGGCCTGGATGAGCTATGAGTGACAACGGTGCTGTCAAGTCCTCTTACTTGAGGACTAGTTATGGTTTATGCAGCGGGTTGCATCTGCCTGGCTATATAACAAGGTGAGGTCTCTCTCTGTGTTTGCAGTCTCTTAGCGGGTCACTTGTGATGTGAACCACATCAGGATGTCACTAGAATGAAGTGAATTTAGGTTTGTTAAATTGATTTTTTAACGTGGTTAGCAACGGTGGACCCTCACCTGTTCATGGAGTTTGGATGTGTTGTCCCCGCCAAAACTCATGTGGAAATTTGATCCCCAATGTGGCAGTGTTGGAAACTGATTGAGTCGTGGGGGCGGATCCCTCGTGAATGGATTAGTGCTCACCCTGGGGGAGGGGGATTAATGAGTGAGTTCTCGCTCTATTGGTTCCCCTGAGAGCTCATTGCTTATACACCCTGGCACTTCCTCTCTCTCTCTTGCTTCCTCCCACCATGTGATCTGCTTGTGCTCACCGGCTGCTGCTGCCACTTCCCGCCTTGAGTAGAAGAAGCCTGAGGCCTGTGCCAGATGCAGCTCTCCCAGAATCGTGAGCCAAATTAAACCTCTTTCCTTTATAAATTACCCAGACTCAGGCATTTCTGTTATAGCAACACAAACTGGACTAAAACAACTGTTTATAATAAGATTCTGATGTCAGCCAGTTGAGTTGTTGAGAGATTCTCCCTGTTGCTGGGAGAGTACCTGGTTCCTNAATGGAACACAGGAGGCTGGCAGGTGGGAGGGGAATTATTAGTCACTCTCTCTGTGCAGGCCAAAAGGGGGGTAACCTTAGTGTCAGACAGAAAGATAGGACCATTTCCTTGGAACTTCATGGTTTGTTGCAAATCTGAACTGAAGAATGTAGAGAGGGTGTGGAAAAGAGCACAGTCTAGTCTAAACTAGAACACACTGTAGTTTCTTATCTGGATATGGGCAAGTTTCTGCAATTCTGCATTCTGAAGCTAGCCTGCTAACTAAGATTGATCTTCTAGCGCTAAGTATAACTACAAAGGGGGTAATGATGGAATAATTAGAGCACTTAAGTGGTGTGTTTTATTAATTTATTCAATAAGTCTTTTTGAGCACTTTCTAGTGCTACTTTCTAGCAAGACCCTGATTTAAAGATAGCCATTGACCTCAAAGAAGCCATCAGGAAACCTCATTTTCATCAGGGACCAGTTAACACATTTCATTATTGACTCTCTTGAGCCACAGGAAGACCCCAGGAACTGACTAGGACTCTTAGAGAACAGGAGAGCTCAAAGCAAAAAAAGAAAAAAAAATTCATCCTTAGCTGGGGTGTCAGGAGCACATAAATAGAGTGTTTGCAAATCACATCAAATTAAGGGGGAAGAAGGGAAGGAATTTCAGAGAGGTGCTGCC
>NW_007733691.1:78135-92640 GCF_000696425.1 Galeopterus variegatus | reverse complement strand
TCATGAATGGATTAGTGCTCCCCCTGGGAGAGGGGGGATTAATGAGTGAGTTCTCGCTCTATTAGTTCCCACAGGAGCTCGTTGCTTATAGGCCCTGGCACCTCCTCTCTCTCTCTTGCTTGCTCTCCCCATGTGATCTGCTTGTGCCCACCGGCTGCTGCCACTTTCCACCATGAGTAGAAGCAGCCCGAGGCCCATGCCAGATGTGGCTGTCTCAGAATAGTGAGCCAAATAAACCTCTTCAATCCTTTATAAATTACCCAGTCTCAGGTATTTCTGTTATAGCAACACAAAATGGACTAAAACACCTGTGTATAATAAGATCCTGATGTCAGCCAGATGTGTTGTTGAGAGATTCTTGCTGTTGCTGGGAGAGTACCTGGTTCCTACCTAATGAGTTAAATCCTGATCTGATCACAGCCTTTAGTTTCCTCACCCACTTTGTGGCCCTGCCCTGCCCAACTCATACAAATTATGATTTCTGCTAGGTTGAAAGTCCTTGGAAAATTCAGAAGTGTAAGGCTGAATGAAAATCAAAAATAAGACAAACAAAACAAAAAAATATTAATTCTTCCTGGTAGAAAAAAAAATTGGGGGGAAAGAGTTATACCTGTCTCTCTGGGAGCTTTTTTTTTGTCTTTTGAGAGCTTGTAAATGTGAATTTTTTCTCTGTGCTTTTGAGATGTAAGTCCTTCTCAAAGATTTTTGCCAGTTCCACTCCCCAGGAATGTTTTTCTCAAGCACCTGGTATCCATCTCTTTGAAATGTAATCTTCAAGGAAGATAATGTCCTACTGTCTGCCAGGAAAGTAGGAGCCTAACTTAGCTTAGGTGGGAGCCGAACTTCCTCATGCACCTCCTCCAAGTTCCAAACCTTCTCATAATGATATGAGAAGTTTATTTATCCTCTGGATAAAGGCAATTAGCTAACACAGATGGTACCATGTAGTTAGGATGAACTATGTCTGAAAACGGTGCTGTCAAGTCCTCTTCCTTGAGGACTAGTATGGTTTATGCAGTGGGTTGCATCTGCCTTGCTATATAACAAGGTAAGTTCTCTCTCTGTGTTTGCAATCCCTTAGTGGGTCACCTATGATGTGAACCACATTCTGGTTTAATGTTTATTTAATAATAAAACTGTTTCCTTTCTCTTCTACCTTTGTGGAGAGGTTTTCTAGGTTGGTGGGAGATTGTTTGACATTGTTTTCCTCATCAGGTCGTAGACAATTGTGATGGGACCCTAAGTCTGGCTTCCAACGCCAACAGAAAGAAATGTGGGGGTCTCTGTGATCTGGCCGGCCTCTGCCTGAGTCCCTGTTGTTTTCCTGATCTCATCTTGTGACCTAATTGGTTTATGGTCTCTGCTCTAGGCTTAAATGTGCAGTCATTTGAAAAACAGAGGTGCTGTCACTCTGGTCCCAATCTCAGCCCCAATAAACTGACACATAAACTGCACAACATCCCTCTGGGGCTGGATCTGTCACGTTGCAGAGAAGGGGCAGCCAGCACATGTGGAGTCTTGAGCCCAGAGTCACATACTGAGAGGAGCTCGTCCAGGCCTCTACGGACCAGCAGTGCCTTTCTGTCCCTGGTTAGCAGGAACATTCTAGAAGCAGAGCCAGTGAGAAGGGGCCCAGGGGTGTCAGAAGAGCAGGTGGTCCTGCCACGGGATCTGAGGAGCAGCTTGTGCTCCCCGAACTTTCCAGTCACAAGGGGGTGTTTCTGAACTCAGGTAGTGGGAGAGGTCTGTCCTTCCCTTCATGGCCTCTGCCTGCAAACACTGCTTACTCTAAACAGTCATGGGAAGGAAATAGGAGGGTGCATAAGCCCAGGGCAGGCTCTGTCAGGAAGCGGTCCATTAAGGAGGCAGCACAGCCCTTGCTCTCATCTGGTTTTCAGGGTCCTCTTTACGATGAGTTTCCAGCTGACGAGGAGGGTGGAGGCGGTCCCAGTCTGCAGGGGAGGGGGAGTGCTGTCCCCAATCTTCTTCTCCTGCTGCTGATGTAAGACTGGCCCAAAAGCACGAATCTTACTTGTTGGGAAGGCTCATCTTGCAAAGACCAGGAGACAGAGTATGCCATTTATTGGCCACTTTAAGCAATTTTTAAAACCATTGGGCTTTTAGCTTTTGGCGGGCAAAGAAAGGACTGAGGTATTGACCAATGGTCCACCCTTCCCTCTTTCCTCCCTTGGTGTCCAAAGATAAGGTAATCAGGTGAGCATACTCCCTTCCTGGAACAGGGTGAACTTTGGACTCTTTGGAAAGTCCCTTCCCCCTGGCACCCGAAAGTCCTAATCTTCTGGCGACGGAAGTTTTAAGTATCTGGTATTGTTTACCAAAAAGGTTGGGGATTATCTCTACCTCCACATCCCCCCCCCTTTTTTTGTGCATATTTCAATCATGAAATACTGTTTTCTGTTGGTTTAATTCCTGTATTGAATAGCCAGAGCTGAAGCTCTTGTAGCTGCCTCAGCTGTTCCCAATCCTAAGCCTAAGAGGACAGAGAGCATGGTACTTAGGGGCTCCCTTCTGGTTTGGTAGTTCCCATTATTTTTATGCCAGTATGATAATAGTTCTTCATAGGGATGGTAAACAAGCCGAGGCAATGACCAAACCAAGACACAGAAATCTTGGGTCTCGTTTAGGACCTGTAAGCTAACACAGGGCGTGACCCCAGTAGCACAGGACCACCATCCTTCTGGAGGGGGCAACAGATATGTGTCACCATACCACTTGTTCACGTTAAGAGTCTGGTTGCACAGCTGGCTGTGTGAGGAAGGGGTATGTGGACTGCTAGCTCCTGGGCCCTGGGAAAAGATTTTTAGGCATAAGAAAAAGCAAGAGAGTTTTCATCTTACAACACTTAGAATGTCCGAACAATTTTCAGTCTTAAGGGGTGCTCCTTGGAACCCTGGACTTTCAGGTGGTGTGTTTTGATCCTTGATCCTCTTTTGGTGCAGACTCCAAGCGGAGATCCCATCTACCTTTACAGCCATTGGTGTCATCAGGAGCATCAGGTAAGTTCCCTTCCAACAGGATTCCAGAGATTGGGAGCAGTGTTGCCATACTGTGTCCCCAACCTGGAACTGGTGAGAAACTTTGGGGGTCCCAGGCTCACAGGTGGCCGCCAGCTGCATCCAGACTTTCTTCTGTACTGCTTGCATTCCTTTTATAATGGCATATAAGTCACTGTTACTGTGGTAAAGTGAGTTTAACACACGTGGGTTTAAAGGTGTCCCCCAGTGAAGTCAAGGGGGCAGGGGCACCATAGGGAATCTCAAAGGGGGTCAGGTTGAACCGGGAGGGGGTTTTCCTAGCTCTAAAGAGGGTCAAGGGAAGGAGCATTACCCAGTCTACGCCAGTCTCCATGGTTAATTTAGTCAGGGTCTCTTTTAGAGTTCTGTTCATCCTTTTACCTGCCCTGAACTCTGGGGTCTATAGATACAATGTAATTTCCAATTGACCCCTAGGTATCTGGCCACTCCCTGGCTTACCTTGGCAATGAAGGTGGGCCCATTGTCGGACCCAATTACCTTGGGTACCCCGAAGCATGGGAAGATTTCTTCCAGGATTTTCTTGACCACGACAGTGGCTGTTTCCTGCTTTTCTGGGAATGCTTCTACCCATCCAGAGAAGGTGTCTACAAAAACTGGGAGACACTTGTAACCATATTTACGTGGCTTGATCTCTGTAAAGTCCATTTCCCAATATACCCCAGGTCTGTCTCCCCTGGGTCTTTTGCCAGGTCCCGTGGTATTCTTACAAGCATTTACCTTTTGACATGGCACACATTTATAAACTATCTGTTCTGCTAACTGTCTCAGCCCTATGATGTGATATTTTGTCCTTAGGGCAGTCTGGACCAATTTGTTTACTCTCAGATGAGTCCATTGGTGCATTTGTTCGATAATGGCATGGGCTTGTTCTTGTGGCAAGATAGGCTTGCCTGACGCTGCATGCCAATGCCCTGTTTCCTGATCAAAGTAGTTGTTAGAGTCCCTTGAGATCACTGCTACATCCTCAGCTGAGTATTTAAACTTGGGCTTTTCTGGCTTGGGGATGTTAACCAACAAAATAGACGAGGACCCATGGGCTGCCACCCTTGCCTCTGAATTGGCCAAGTTGTTTCCCCTGGCGATGGGGGAATCCCCTTTCTGGTGGCCTGGGGCAGTGTATAATACTCACTTTTAGCGGTCTGTGAAGGGCCTCTAGCAGGGCTACGATCTCTGCCTTTTTTTTTTTTTTTTCTCCAGAGGTCAGCAGACCCCATTGTTGACAAATAGCACCGTGTACATGGGCAGTGGCAAAGGCATACCTGCTGTCCGTATGGATGTTGATGCTTTTGCCCTCTCCTAGTTCAAGGGCTTTCGTGAGGGTGATGAGTTCTGCCTTCTGGGCAGACGTTCTGGCAGGTAAGGTCTGTGCCCATATCAGGTTCTGGCCATCTATTGCAGTGGCTCCTGCCTCTCATACTCCTTCCTCCAGGAAACTGCTGCCGTCAGCCAACCAGGTGGCTTTGGCCTCCGTCAGAGGCTAATCTGACAAGTCTTTCTGCCATCCATGTGCCTCAGCAAGCGCTTGTTGGCAGTCATGGATAGGAGGGTGAAGGTCCGGGTCTGGTAACAATGTGGCTGGATTTAAGCTCGCCGGCGGAGCAAAAGTAACCCGGTCTGAATTCAGTAACAGAGTCCGATAGTGAGTCATGCGAGCATTTGTGAGCCAGCGGTCGGGGGGCTGGCGGACAACACTCTCTAAAGCATGAGTTGCCGAGATCACTGAACTCTGTCCCATAGCCAATTTGTCAGCATTTTTTACCAGAACTGCAACTGCTGCTATGATTCTTAGACAAGCTGGCCACCCCGAGGCTACTGGGTCTAGTTTTTTTAGACAGATATGTTACAGGCCTTTTTCAGGGCTTCAGTTTTTTTTTTTTCCTTGTAGTACGCACATTGATCCTTTGCCAGGGGTCCCTTCCTGTTGCCCGGTACTGTCTTACTGGGCTCCCTAGTTTCCTTGATTACAGTGGCCAGAATTTTGTGAAAATTTCTTTCTTGGCGCCTTTCCCTCTTTCTTTCTTTTTTTTTTTTTTTTCTGACTCTCTATTATGATAAACCTTTTCAGCCACCTCCACTAATTCCCTTAATGACTTATCTTGTAACCCTCAAGCTTCTGCAGTTTCTTCCTTGATGCCTCTACTAGACTGGTCAATAAAAGCAACTGTCACAGTAGCTTTGTGCTCTTTACCATTAGGATCATACAGAGTAAAATGACGGAATGCCTCTATGAGTCTCTCCAAAAGTGCTGATGGAGACTCATTGGGCCCCTAAATTATCTCTTTTACCTTGGTCAAATTGGTGGGGCATTTAGCTGCCCTTCGGAGACCTGCCATTAGAGCCTGGCGATAGACCTTCAGGTGCTCCCTACCTTCGCTGAGTTGAAACCCCAATTTGGTCTGGTCAATGGGAATCCTGCATCTATAACATCAGGGAGGAGGGTAGATCGCTCATCGTCCCGTGGAACATTCTTTTGAGCCTCCAGGAGAATTTGATGTTTCTCCTCGGTGGTGAACAGGACCTGAAGGAGCTGCTGGCAGTCATCCCAGGTGGGCTGGTGGATATAAAAGACAGACTCCAAAAGAGAAATTAGGCCTTGTGGCTCATTAGAGAAAGAAAGATTCTGGTTTTTCTAATTATATAAGCCACTCATGGTAAAGGGAATATAGACCATAAAGGGTTCTTGGGCACTGGAGCCTGACGTAAGGGCAAAAGGGGGGGGCAGATGTGAGCTACGAGGGGTCCGTGTTTGTGAGTCAGGTACAAGGTTTTGCCGAGGCCTCATCTGGTTCCCTTGCCGTCATCTCAGGACCCTGCAAGATTTTGATTTGTGCCAGTGTACTTGGCCAGTGCCCAAGGTCAGCCTCCAGTCGCTTGGCCTTGATCATTTCCCAAAATTCTACAAGACTTAAAGAAAGAACTGTTAGCTCTGCAAAGTACCAACCAGCTTTTCAGCCTCGCCTTTCTACTTAGTAAGTGAGATAAGAAAGTCAGGGGATGGGAAGCAAGAGTAGAGAGAGAGAAAAACCTGTCCTTTTTTAAAAAAAATCTTTCCCCCCCGTAGCCCAGGCTGCTATAGGTCCCAAAATGGCTTTAGTCCTGCTCATTCTAACAATTTCTCATTGTCAATAGTTCCTCCACTTTTAAGGAGTGGGCCGCTGACTCATCTGACTGCTTCAAGCTGTTTTTAGGGCAGAGTAGGGGTTAATGTGGGATAGAACTATTGACATGATGGAGGACATAGCTCTTGTCCCCCCGCTGGAGTGGCGCAGAGGATCAAGAGCATTTGTTTATCTATTGTCTTAACAGTTGATTCACAACAGGTGGCTTACTCAGTTAGCAAGCTATACACTAATTAGTACATTAAGATTTTTAAGAACTTACATGAATCCTTTGTTTGGGAACAGGATGTCTCATCCAAGTTATGAGTCTCTTCCTTCAAGTTTATGAAACTTTAGAGAACTGCTTGTGTAGACAAGACATCATTTCCCCTTTTTTTTGATCAAAATATTCCTCATGGAAGCATTGAAGATCAATTTTCTGATTGAAAAGGTTTTACTTTTCTTTGTATGGATGCCTCAGTGCTGGGAGGACTTATTCCCAGGTAGACATGTTATTTTATACTATAAAAACCAGAAGGATACTTACAAATAGTTTTCAAATTTTGGAGGCATCAAAGAGGAAAAAGGCAAATATTTTCATCTTTGTTTATAAAGTACATTTTACCAAATTGCTGTAAGTTATAGCTAGCTTAGAGAAAAAGTTTCCTTAAAACAAAACATTTAAGTAAAGAACAAACAATGCAAGTTACAAAACATTTTTATCAGTTACTTAACTTTGTATACTTAATTTTTGCTTTACTTGATATTAATTAGTAGTTCTATAAACTCATCAGATTTTTTTACTAGAGCTTTGAAAACCTTTTATTTTGTCCATTGTTCTCAAAGTTATTTGACATTAATATTAAGTTTTAGTCTTTAGAAAAACTTAGCTAATTGTCTTTTAATTATAATCATTTTAATCATACACAAAATTCTTTTATAAATTCGCTGTTCACAAACCATTATTACCACTTACTCGGACCCTTGATGACATGCTTTAGATTTTTCATTTGTCCTATAATTCCCACTTTCTAAATAACCAGTCATTTTGCTCTAGGATAAAAGTTCACTACACAAGATGCTTTTTCACAATGAAGTATTTTCTTTTCCTGCATACTGATTTTCTTTTTCACCAACAATACTAAATTAGCCTCATTTATCTGAAAATCCTATGATCAAAGATCATTCTGTTTTAGGCTGGGCTTATAACTTTAACCTTAAAACCTCTAGCAAAGACAAATGTAATCTTGTTTGACCAGCAATCCCAAGCAGATAATTCCAAAAACATTTCTCATAGCAGTGTGATTTTAAAAAGCCTTTTTACCCTTTTTATTTTTAGTTTTAGTTTAATGTTCACATTTAGCTAGAACTGTCTGCATTGTATAAGAAAAACAGAATCTCCAAGTGATTTTTTTTTTTAACAGGTTTTGCTTTATCTTGGCTGAAATGCCATAGACAGTGAGTATTTCTTATAACACTTGCAGAACTCTGTGCACAGATAGACCAATTTTGTCCAGAGACTTAGCTAATTACAGTGTTTGGTTTTTCAAGCTTGCCAGGAGAAACTGAGAAAAAATAATTTCTTTCAGTCATCAGGTTTTTAATGACCAAAATGCACAAACTCAGTTACTCAAACACAAACAGACAGACAAATTATTAGCCCTGGCTTTCCCGTCAGTCCAGTATTACAGAGTCAGATTTAAAGGGGTAGAGACAGCCTGCCCCATGTCACACCAGAAAGTCGTCAGTCCCAACACACACACAACCAGACAAACAGAAACCAAAACACTGACGTGCCCCTGCCACGGGTGCAACAACCAGATTATCAGAAAACTGGGGAGGGATCTCCTTCCTAGAGATCTCCCGTGGAGCCGAACCTGTTCATCTCCTAACAGAGGAATCTGGAGCATCCTCCAGGACTCCTGTGGCTATGACGTGCCAGCACGTCTGCCTGGCCGCTTGACCACACAGATGGCTCTGCTTTGGAGCCTCAGAAAATCTAAAATCAGACCAGTGATTCTGTCTTGGAGCCACCAAAAAGCTAAACAGACCGGTGACTCCCTCCCAGAGCCACGGAAAAACTGAAACAGTGATGACTCCACCCCGGAGCCACCGAGAAACTGAAACCAGACTGATGACTCCATCTCAGAGCCTCCAAAAAACCAAAACCAGATTACAGCAGACAAAAAAGACACAGACACAGCAGACAGGCAGACAACCGCGGTTACATGCTCAATGAGCAATCCTCCATTCTCTAGTCTCTGGGTCCTAGAGAGAGCCGTTTCCCGGCCAATGCACCAAAATGTAAGACTGGCCCAAAAGCGCAAATCTTACTTGTTGGGAAGGCTCATCTTGCAAAGACCAGGAGACAGAGTTCGATGCAATAATGCAATAGGTTTTTATTTTCAGCATGCTGAAAGTTGCCCCGTTTTCAGGACAGGGACGGCCCCCGAGCTCTTAACTCAAGCATCTTTCATACAGTTTGGTAGGCAGGTTTTTGTAACAGGCTGGGTTGTACACCGTTTATTGGCCACTTTAAGCAATTTTTTAAACCATTGGGCTTTTAGCTTTTGGCAGGCAAAGGAAAGGACTGAGGTATTGACCAATGGTCCACCCCCCCTCTTTCCTCCCTTGGTGTCCAAAGATAAGGTAATCAGGTGAGCATACTCCCTTCCTGGAACAGGGTGAACTTTGGGCTCTTTGGAAAGTCCCTTCCCCCTGGCAGGTGAAAGTCCTAATCTTCTGGTGATGGAAGGTCTTAAATATCTGGTATTGTTTACCAAAAAGTTTGGGGGTTATCTCTACCTCCACACTGAGCCCTGGAACATTCAACCTGAGCAAGTGGCCCCTCCTTAACTGCATCTTCTCAGACTCCCCCGCCTGCCCCACAAGCCACATCTACAGCCCAGACCAGGCAGGATACCCTCACTGTGCCACTTCGCCTTCCTGAGAGAGGACCAGCCCACCAGAGCCAGCTGATGAGGAGGACAGAGCCCAAAAGCCGCTCCTGGTAAGGAAAATCGGGTGTATGATCAGTGACTTTGGGGGTTGGAGGGACCACAGTGTAGTCATAGCTGCTCATTTCTCATGTGACCTTACACAAGTTACCCTAGTTCTGGGCTTCAGGTCAGCAAAACAGAGAAGTAACTGAGTGTCTCTGGCAACAGCATGTGTATTCTAGTGGAGCACAGCCTTAAAAATCCTGCACCCAAGCCGTTTCCCAGGGTGGTGGGCTTCTCTGTCTCACTGCCGGTTACTTAACCCATCTAATCTTCATGAAACACTCAAGGAACAAAGCTGGATTAATCCTGTTATCCTGTTGGACAGATAAGTAAACAGCATCTCCCAGAGGGTGATAGACCTCCTCAAGCCTCCCTAGCGAGGTAGGGGCATGCTTCTCAATTTTACCATCCTAACTAATCGAGCCCACCCCAGATCTATTTCCACTGGAGCTGGGATGCACTCTCCTGTCCTGTCCATGGATGTCAGAACTCAAAACTCTCCAGGTTTTGGATTTCAAGACTTCCATCAGCAGCACCCCGGGGCCTTTGGCTTCAGACTGAAAACAACAGAGGCGCCTGGGAGTGGAGGATGGGTTCTTGGGGCTCCACTGGGCAAAGGGGGACCACTATTTTCCCATTTAACTGAATCTCATGTTGCAAACAAGACCCCTCAGTGCACTTTGTCTTATGACTTTGATCTTCTGAAAACCACCCTATTTTCCCCCAAATACCCCACACACAGACTCACATCCAGGGCACATGGGAACAATGCCTTTGTCAGTGAAACCCTATCTGAGATGTGTCATGGAATCCCAATGACCAAACTGCAAAACATGTGACTCTGATACCTGGAAATAGCAACTAGGGCAACATGGGCTAAGAAGATCCTTATGAACAAGAAAGCCTAGAACACTCTTATCTTTCCTAACAGAGTATGAAAGAGCCTGCATCTCACAATTTGATAAGTAAAGTATCACCAAGACAAAACCAGGTTCATACAATTTCCAGACTAGGATGTACATTATGTTAATTGCTTCAACCTCCTGCCTCAGCTAGACCCTCCTACCGTCCCTGTCACAAGCTGGCCCTCTCTTGCCTACACACTGCCTGCCAGTCCCTCCTGACCCCCAGTCCCATTCTGGGGAATATTTGTAGAATTTTTCCTTTGGAGAAGAAATCTGCCTCCATTCTCAATTCCCCCACTTTCGCCTGGTCTGCAGATCAACACGTATCACATTCATTCGGGTATTCAATGTGTCCCCTGGTCTTTTCCTAGGCTTTAGTCAATCCCTTTGATTTCTTGACTGAGAGTCATTTTAGCATCTCTATTTTTATGCTTTCTGACTCGCCTCTGGACACTTTGTCATCTGCCAAAAAATCCATTCCTCGATGAGACACAAGTCTCTCCTTGCAGCCTGATCCGCTCAGAAGTTGGTTCAGGAGAACTGTTTCTGCTGTACTTTAGCTAATGTGACTGAGTTTGATTGGCTTCTGTGACAGCCACACTGCTCCACTGGGGTCGCACTGAGAATCAAGTTGGGTAAAAACACCAGATGGTTGTAAACTGAAATACTTCAATTCAGAGCAACTTGTGTCCCCTGTAATTTTACCTTTGTATCATCTTTTTCAGTTTTGTGCTTTTTGTTTGTTTTTTTGAGAATGTTCACTAAAGACTTTGCAACACTATTCTCTGTTGGTTTTAAGTCAGGCTTTCAGTCTGTTGACTTCAATTTATGTCCTGACCATGGGACGGCAGCATTATATGTGATGTTCCAAATGGCTTGTGTATTTATTTGGGATAATCTCCTCCACAGTGAAGTCAAGGAGAATACACAGGAAAAATGAGCCATTTGTGGGTTTCATCTACATGGCAGATGTGTGACCTTGTGTAGGTTATTTGAGATTTAGTTTTCTAGTATTTTACTAGAAAGTTTTTTTTCTGTCTTTTTTGTGACTGGCCACACTCTGAGCGCACCGGCCATCCCTATCTCGAGTGTGCCACGGGGTCGGCCCTTTACTAGAAATTTTAATATCAGTCTTGATCACATCACAGGGCATTTAGGAAAACGATTCAAATAATAGATGTAAACAAAATAAGTCACACAGAAAGATAAATATTTCATGTTATCACTCATGCAGAAGCTAAAAAAGTTGATCTCATGGAAGTAGGGAGTAGAACTGTGGTTACCAGAAGCTGGGAAAGGGGTGGGAGGATAGGGAGAGGCTTGTTAAAAATGGGGGCCAGCCCGGTGGCACACTGCGCTGGTGCGCCGCTTGCGAAGCGCGGTGGCGCTCCCACTGAGGGTTCGGATCCCACATACAGACCGGTTCCCGCTCACTGGCTGAGCGAGGCGCGGGGGCAGCAACGAGGGTTGCGATCCCATTGCCGGTCCTGGTCCGGTACGGGGGCGACACTGAGGGTTGCGATCCGTTGCTGAACACGGAAAAGACAAAAAAATAAAAAATAAAAAAAAATAAAAAAATAAAAAAAAAATGGTTAAACGGGTGCAAAATTACAGTTAGACGGAAGGATAAGTCCCAGTATTCTCTAGCACGGTATGGTGACTATAGTTAACAACAATTTATCGTATGATTTCAAACAGCTAGAAGATTTTGAATATTCTCAACATAAAGAAATGACAAATGTTTGAGGTGAAGATATGGTAATGACCTTGATTGGATCATTACACGTTGTGTGCATATACCCAGATACCACACCACACTCCACATACATGAACAGCTATTATGTGTCAACTAATCATAATAAATTATAATTTTTTAAAAGTGGACATGAAAGAACTTTGAAAACTATAAACGGCTGTACAGAGGATTATGGTGAAGTTCACCAACATCTTCACACGGTCATTGACCTCTTTCCTACATCAATACGTTGATTCCAAGCCTCAGAAGATGTCATCTAAAGTAGAAAAGACGTTAGATTATTTGGGCAGTTCTAGCAAAGGCCGGGGTGCAATTTTTTAGAGACCAGAACAGTGTGTGGGAGGTGGTGATGCAGAGAATGATGCTCGTCTCTGGGCGTAAGGAAAGGAAAGCAGGGAGGGACGGAGCGGGGCGGAGACGGGAAGGCAGGGGCAGCAGGGGAGAGGCAGGAAGCTGTCTTACTACATTCCTGTAATGTGCAAATGGATGCTTTCCCCTCAGAGGGCCCAGAAAACTTACTGAATGAATAGAAAATATACAAAAGAGAGAAATGACAGAAGCAGCCTGAATAGCAAATAACCTATGAAAACTGTTTTGAATTTGAAGGTAATCAGTAAAAGTTAAGTTTAAACCAACTACGACATCCTTCCTTTTGCTCATAATGGGAACAAAAAATGAGAAGTGGAACATCACCCAGTGCCTGTGTAGGTTTTGAGAATTGTCATATATGTGGCTAGTGTGAACATGACTTAGCACAGCCCCCTTGGGGTCTTATTTGGCAAATATCTAGTCCGGTGAGAAATGTGTATCCTGGGGGCCAGCCCGGTGGAGCACTGCACTAGTGCGCCGCTTGGGAAGTGCGACGGCGCTCCTGCTGAGGGTTCGGATCCCACATACAGACCGGTTCCCGCTCACTGGCTAAGCGAGGCACGGGGGCAACACCGAGGGTTGCGATCCCGTTGCCGGTCCTGGTCTGGTACGGGGGCAACACTGAGGGTTGCGATCTGTTGCCAGACATGGAAAAAGACAAAAAAAAAAAAAAAGAAATGTGTATCCTGGATAAATTGTTGCACTTGTGCACAAAGACATACGTACGAGGATGACTTTGCAGCATTGTTCGTGGTAGCAACCAGACATTTTGGAACACCTTAAATGTTTGGTAGTAAAGAATTGGAAACAATATTACATAAATAATGCCACTTATGTAAAAGTTTAAAATATAAAAACAGTAGTACATATTATCTATAGTCACATACGTATGTAAAAGTGTAAATACACAAATAGAAATGATACATAAAAACCTCAGAGTATTGGTTGCCTCTGAGGGGCAGAAGGAGAGGAAGACTGACTGGGAAAAAAAGATGTGACCTACATCCGTAGTGTTTGAATATTTCCAATCAGACAGAACAGCGACAGTAAAAATGCCAAAGCACTTGCATTTGTTAATTGCAAATGATGAGTTTTTGATATATTATTCTGTGTATTTCTTCACTTAAAAAGTTCTGTCATTCCTACAGCATCTTCCAAACTGAATAAATACAATGCAGCATGGGAGTGTGTCTTCATTCTGCAGAAGTTGCATGTCACATGCTTAACTCTGCAAACACCAACAAGAATGACACAACATTATGCCTCATTTAAATGAAACATTTATGCCAGTCCAAGTGCCAATTTCTGCTTAAATATTCTGGGATACAAAAATGGTACTTACTTGGAGACCGAGACCTCAGAGCCAACCAGGAAAGACATACGGTTAAAAACTGAGCAGGAAATGGTTTTATTCTGAGTTTGTCCTGCAGGTTGGGTCCTTCAATCACCGCACCACCTGCTCTCCAGTGCCCGCCCAGGAGGGAAGGTGCCCGTGTCCATCATCTGCCACTGCTTCCTCTCACCTCCGGCCTTGAAGGAGTCCTGGATCCCAATTCCACCCGCCCATTGGAAAGCACATTGTACTTTCTCTTTGCCACTGGAACGTCCATCTGACACAAAGAGTTTCTGGGAAATTCTCAGTACTTCCCTGAAAACGATGTTATCTACAGCAGAGCAAAATCTGTTCTCTATTCTGGCAAGTTCGTATACTTTGGTTTCCATAAAAAAAATTAAAGACGTTGCACTCCTCGTTCTGTAGAAGAATGATTTCTTCATTTCACACCTTTCGTGTTGGGGGGAGACAGTCAACTGATGTTTTTCAAAACCTTTCCTGCTACACTGTATGCTGAGGGGAAAAGCAGCCATGTTTCCTGTTAGCGTGACCTAGCATCGCCTGTTTGCTTAAAGGTATTTACAGGCATTTGAAAGTGAAATATGAGGTAGAAAATTAGCAATGGAAATGGCTCATCTAAGGACAATTATTCTTAGTTATCCAAATGGAGGTGTTCTCGGGACCTACCAGCTCCCATATGGACACTTGCTCTTTACTCCTTTCCTGTTTTTATTCTAGAAGACAATGGAAGGGTTCCAGAAGAGCGGATATGGAACTATGGCTGAAGGTAAGAAAGCTGTTAGCTGAAAAAAAAGGAGAAGTTCCCCGTAGCGATTTAGTAATTGTTTTCACTATGAAACACCCCAGAATACTTAAGAAAAGGATGGACCAACACAGGGTAAAAAGAACAAAATGATAGATTGTTAGAAGCCTAAAATGCACGTGAAATCCATTCAGTTCATAAGAGCTCTGGAAATGGCCAGATT
>NW_007733691.1:76383-78125 GCF_000696425.1 Galeopterus variegatus | reverse complement strand
CATACGGTTAAAAACTGAGCAGGAAATGGTTTTATTCTGAGTTTGTCCTGCAGGTTGGGTCCTTCAGTCACCGCACCACCTGCTCTCCAGCACCCGCCCAGGAGGGAAGGTGCCCGTGTCCATCATCTGCCACTGCTTCCTCTCACCTCCGGCCTTGAAGGAGTCCTGGATCCCAATTCCACCCGCCCATTGGAAAGCACGTTGTACTTTCTCTTTGCCACTGGAACGTCCATCTGACACAAAGAGTTTCTGGGAAATTCCCAGAACTTCCCCAAAAACGATGTTATCTATAGCAGAGCAAAATCTGTTCTCTATTCTGGCAAGTTCGTTTACTTTGGTTCCCATAAAAAAAATTAATGACGTTGCACTCTACAGGCATTTGAAAGTGAAATATGAGGTAGAAAATTAGCAATGGAAATGGCTCATCTAAGGACAATTATTCTTAGTTATCCAAATTGAGGTGTTCTCGGGACCTACCAGCTCCCATATGGACACTTGCTCTTTACTCCTTTCCTGTTTTTATTCTAGAAGAGAATGGAAGGGTTCCAGAAGAGTGGATATGGAACTATGGCTGAAGGTAAGAAAGCTGTTAGCTGAAAAAAAGGAGAAGTTCCCCGTAGCGATTTAGTAATTGTTTTCACTCTGAAACACCCCAGAATACTTAAGAAAAGGAAGGACCAACACAAGGTAAAAAGAACAAAATGATAGATTGTTAGAAGCCAAAAATGCACTTGAAATTCATTCAGTTCATAAGAACTCTGGAAATGGCCAGATTCTCACTCCCTTCATGTACTGAAGATTTCAGGCCTTGCTCAGTGTCACCCTCTCCAACACCACTTTTTTTTTTTTCCCGTCTTCTTTACTGACCGGTAACGGGATCGCAACCCTCTGTGTTGTTCCCACACTGCTCTCAGCCAGTGAGCGGGAACCGGTCTCCACATGGGATCCGAACCCTCGGCGGGAGCGCCTCCGCACTCCCAAGCAGCGCACTCTCCAGTGCGCCACTGGGCCGGCCCATCCAACACCACTTTTGTTGCAATTTCCTGTGATTCAATCAGCCCAATAGATGTTCTTTCCAATACACATGCTTCGAATGGTCTTCTCTCCCATCCATCTTCAGTCGTCACCCTAGGGTCATCTCCCACACTCTGTCCTAACATTAACTTTGACCTTTCATCCTCTCGACTTCAAGCATCCCACTCCCCACGCAGACCCGAGGACATTCAGCTGGCCCTTGGCGAGGGGTCACCATAGCTCTGCCATGGGAGGCCTCCTTTCCCCTCAAGGTTCAGATGAACGTGCTGAGCAGATCTACACAAGAGTGCCTGTGGATGTGTGAGTGAACGAGAAGTGGATGTATTTTATCATTTGTGACTCCTCATCCCCTGCCTCCTTCTAATCTCACAGCGTTTATTCAGCAGCCAGTTCTCCAGGGGACAGGCCTAAGCGCCATCCAGGGAAAAGCACAGGGAGAACTTTTCGTTCCGAAAACCTGTATTTGCCCTGATCCAGATGAAATGCTGGGTGCATCTCCTTAGTGTAGCAGCTCTGATCCTGGCTGTGGGTCCAAGCATGGACTTCCAATGGGGGTGTCCTACAATCAAGAACTGCTTAAAGTTGTGTGCCAAACTTTACATGCATTTAAATATGCCTGTTTTCCAGGGATTCGAGGATTATAGCATGCATGAAATACCCGTGAAGTGGAGGAAATATCCATGACCTAGAAGTCTTAAGAATCATTA
>NW_007733691.1:71389-75658 GCF_000696425.1 Galeopterus variegatus | reverse complement strand
CCAGGACATGGCAGTGGTGAGGAGGGTGAAGGAGGTCTTTGGGGTAGGGGTCATGAGACACATGGTCATCCTCTTCACCCACAACGAAGACCTAGTGGGCGAGTCCTTGGATGAGTATGTGGCGAACACGGACAACCAGAGCCTGAAGGGCCTGGTGCAGGAGTGAGGGAGGAGGTGCTGCGACTTCAACAACTGGGCGGGCGGGGAGCAGCGGCGGGGACAGCTGGCGGCATTCATGGCCGTGGTTGAGCGTCTGGACAGGTAGCACGAGGACTGCATCTACAGCAACAACCTCTTCCTGGAGGCCCAGCTGCTGCAGCGACACGGGGCCTGCGAGGAGGACTCCAGGCTATACCTGGCCTAGGTGAGGGGACAGCTGCACAAGCAGGAGCGGGAGCTCAAGGAGATGGACAGGCCCTGCGTGGTCAGGGCGCTCCTCAGTCTCCGAGACTGCGTGGTCTTGCGTTATGAGATTTGTGGTGTTGTCGTCTGGTGCAGTTTACTTTTTCTTTTCATTTTTCTTATCATCTTTTATCATTTTTAATGCCCTGTATTTAAGAGCATTTTTTTAACTATCAGCTCATCGTTTCCTATTTCTAAGTATCAGCAATTCAGGAATGCATTCTCATGGTCTGCAGGGGTGACAGCTTGCTCTCTGTGAAGCCCCCATTTCCCCTTTCTCCTTGTGGCATCTGGTTTGATCCGGGCCTCCCACAGGGAGCTGTGTGCCTGCCTCAGCTCCAGGGATACCCTTCTGTTCCATTTGCCACTGACTGGATCTGAGGGGGCCTGAGAGCCAGTGCTTACCAATGAGAAGTGAGCCGAGGTCTGTGGAGGTGGAGCCGAAGGGTTTCTCCTGTCCTAGGACAGAGCCACAGAAAGACCCAGTCTCTCTCCTCCTCTGGGCACGGTTGGGTCTGGGTGTGGAGTCTGGAACTTCAGCAGCCACCTCCTACTAACCTAAGGTTGACGGCAACACTTCAAAGCACAGCAGAGATGAAACAAACCTGAGCCCCCGAACCACCCAATGCTGAAGCCCACCTTGTCTCTGCGTTTCCAAATCAGCCGATGCGTTTCCTAATTGTTTAAGCCGTCTGAGGTTTGGGTCTCTTTTACCTGTTTTGCAAGCACTTGACCTAATGAAGATTCTCCATGTTCCTTTTTTAATCTGTCAGAACTTCCCTGTCCTCATGCTTTCTTTTGAGCAACTGGCATCCAGCATAAATGAGTAGGTTTGTCTTCTGTTATGTCTAGAATTTGGAAGAACCCCCCTCTCCTACATCGTGGCGTTCACTGAACTCTGAATAAAGCAAAACACGCTTAGTTGGGTTATTTTGAGGCATGGGATTGGAGAGAGCAGAGGAAATGGGATCTCCTCTTGGCAGGGCTTTCCCTGTGCCTGCTTCACTGTTCTTTAGGTGGCCCAGGAGCAGAGTCTGCATGGGAATGCTCTCCGAAGAATCGCATTGGCGAACATGCGTGCATGAGGAAATCTTCTTTACTGTCAAATGTCCTTGGGTTGACTCTCTAGCTCTATTGCCCTGGAAGTCGACAAGGGGGGATGTCACCTGGGTACCGGGCAACACTTTTCGTGGTGAAAGTGACCCTCTCGTGGGTGGACTGAGTGTGGACAGGGAGGCCTGGAAACGAGCCATCCACGCGTCGGGAGGGAGACCACTGTCCTGCAGTGCTGCTCCCCAATACTTTCTGGGCACCAAGTTTATTCCTGACCAGAATTCCTTCGCTGGAGGATGGAGGAGGCCACCCATTGTCGATTGGACCGATGCCCTGGAGGGCTTCGAGGTTGGCACATCCTGATCCAAAGCCTTTGCCTTCCTCTGTTTAACCCACTCTCCCTCTGAAGGGCCACAGTGGTGGAGAGAGTGCATTTCAGAGGGTCACCCAAGACAGAGCCTGTTCCTGCCACGACGCTGCTGTCACTGACTGTTGGGTGGGCCCACCTCCTCAGTGGCTCCCGAATCTGTCCTCTCCTTTCCATCCCCATTGCTATGGTTATAGCTGGGGTCCTGATTGCTGGAATGGAATTCATTTCCTCTAAATGTTACCTGTCTCCAGGCCTGTACTTGTATATTCCAACCACACATTGCTGCCACACGATCTTCCCAAGATATACCAACCTGCTCAAAAGCCTCCAGTGGCCTCCTGGTAGGTAATAGGCAATCTTGAAGCCCCCAGGATGAGGCCCAGGGCCCCCACCTCTGCTCCACCCCCTCCCTCCCTGCATCCCTGCTCAACCATGAGCGCCTCGAGTGACTTCCCCCAGAGGCCAGCTTCCCTTATATCCCCATTTTTATAGGACTTCGTCCTCCCACCCCACAGTAGCCCTGGGGGTGCAGTAGGCTGGTGCTATTCATCTTACATTCCTGGAGCTGAGCACAGCCCCGACACATGCTACCCAGGTAATCAGTGTCTGTGGAGCTGAACTGCATTAAGTCGAGGAAGGGACAGACCCACATAGGTTGGAGCGGTTTGAGAACACTGCGTGAAGGAGGTGGTCCTTGGTCTGAGAATGCAGAGGTCCTCAGCGTTCCAGGGTTGGGGGAGCTGACACATAACACTCCCTGCCCAGAACCCCCAGGTGATTCAACAGACTGTCCTTATCTCCTCTCGTAGGGGTGGGATGGGGCGTCATCTTTTACAGCCCGTGATGAAATCAGGGTACATTTATGAATAAAATGAGGAATTCTGCTACCAGCTTTTCGAATAGCACGTTTCTCTTCTTGACCCAATTGTATAAAGTAGGGCCCGGGGCGAGACCCTCTCATAGCGTCCAAGTTCACCCACCTTGCTTCCCGCAAACCTCAAATATTTCCGGACAAATCCCAACTAGTTTATTACTTACACTCACAATTTATAACAAAACAAAAAGGACGAATATTTTATCTCTTTGGGTTTTATTCACGTAAAAGTGCTGGCAGGAAAACGGAAGACATATCTGATGCAAGGAAGAAAAACAGAGTGAAATCACGTGACATGCACAGTGCCCTGCACACTACACAGAGACGGTCTCTTTGGATAAAGAAAGCTGGCCGTAGAAATCACCTGAAAATGCTTATTGCCCATAAATCATACACGAGTTAATTATAACAGCAAGAAGCATCAAAGCACAGATAATAAGACAGGCAGACACTATGACGGAGAGGCCATGTAGTCTCGGAGTCTGAGGAGCGCCCTGACCACCCAGGGCCTGTCCATCTCCTCGAGCTCCCGCTCCTGCTTGTGCAGCTGTCTCCTCACCTTGTCCAGGTACAGCCTGGAGTCCTCCTCGCTGGCCCCACTTCCCTGCAGCTTCTGGGCCTCCAGGAAGAGGTCGTTGTCATAGAAGTGGAACTTGTGCTCCTCGTCCAGACTCTTGACCACGGCCATGAGCATCTCCAGCTGTCCCTGCCGCTGCTCCCCACGCGCCCGGTTGTTGAAGGCGCAGAACCTCCTCCCGCACTCCCGCACCAGGCCCCTCAGGCTCTGGTTGTCCGTGTTCGCCAAATACTCATCCAAGGACTCGTCCACTAGGTCTTCCTTGTGGGTGAAGAGGATGACCATGTGTCTCATGACCCCTACCCCAAAGACCTCCTTCACCCTCCTCACCACCGCCACATCCTGGGCCGTGAAACGCCCCAGCTGGGTCACCAGGAGCAGCACGTGGGGCCCTGGGGCGGAGAGCAGGTAGCAGTCCCCGATGTCCTTGTACACCTCTTGGGTCTGGGCCTTTGACTCAAAGATGGGGGGCGTGTCGACCACCAGGATGTTCCTCTCACCCCACATGCCTGTCTCCCCCTGGCATCTCCTGGTCACGGCCTGCGCCTTTGCCTTGGACTCAAACACTGGCTGGCCGAGGATGCTGTTCCCTGTGGCACTTTTCCCACTGCCTGTTTTGCCCACCAGGAGGATCCTCAATGAGGGCGATGCTGCAGAATGGTTATCTTTTACTCCACCTATAAATAAAAGAAAGTTTTGTGTCTTACTAAATTAATGATTCTTAAGACTTCTAGGTCATGGATATTTCCTCCACTTCACAGGTATTTCGTGCATGCTATAAACCTTCAATGCCAGGAAAATAGGAATATTTAAATGCATACAAAGTTTGGCACACAACTTTAAGCAGTTCTTGATTGTAGGACACCCCCATTGGAAGTCCGCGCTGGGCCCCACAGCCAGGGTCAAAGCTGCTACACTAAGGAGATGCACCCAGCATTTCATCTGGATCAGGGCAAATACAGGTTTTCTGAATGAAAAGTACTCCCTGTGCTT
>NW_007733691.1:69958-71379 GCF_000696425.1 Galeopterus variegatus | reverse complement strand
TATGGGAGCTGGTAGGTCCCGAGAACACCTCAATTTGGATAACTAAGAATAATTGTCTTTAGATGAGCCATTTCCATTGCTAATTTTCTAACTCATATTTCACTTTCAAATGCCTGTAAATACCTTTAAGCAAACAGGCGATGCTAGGTCACGCTAACAGGATACATGGCTGCTTTTTTCCCCTCAGCATACAGTGTAACAGGAAAGGTTTTGAAAAACATCAGTTGACTGTCTCTCCCCAACATGAAAGGTGTGAAATGAAGATATCATTGTTCTCCAGAGAGAGGAGTGGGACGTCAGTAATTTTTTTTTATGGGAACCAAAGTAAACGAACTTGCCAGAATAGAGACCAGATTTTGCAGTGCTGTAGATAACATCGATTTGTTTGAAGTACTGGGAATTTCCCAGAAACTCTTTGTGTCAGATGGACGTTCCAGAGGCAAAGAGAAAGTACAACGTGCTTTCCAATGGGCGGGTGGAATTGGGATCCAGGACTCCTTCAAGGCCGGAGGTGAGAGGAAGCAGTGGCAGAGGATTTAAATGAGGCATAATGTTGTGTCATTCTTGTTAGTGTTTGCGGAGTTAAGCATGTGACATGCCACTTCTGCAGAATGGAGACACACTCCCACACTGCATTGTATTTATTCAGTTTGGAAGATGCTGTAGGAATGATATGAACTTTTTAAATGATGAAATACACAGAATAACAAAACAAAAACTCATCATTTACAATTAACAAATGCAAGTGTTTTGGCATTTTTACCGTCGCTATTCTGTTTGATTGAAAATATTTAAACACTACGGATGTAGGTCACATCTTTTTTTCCCAGTCAGTCTTCCTCTCCTTCTGCCCTTCAGAGGCAACCAATACTCTGAGGTTTTTATGTATCATTTCTATTTGTGTATTTACACTTTTACGTACGTATGTGCCTATACATAATATGTAATACCGTTTTTATATTTTGAACTTTTACATAAGTGGCATTATTTATGTAATATTATTTCCAATTCTTTACTACCAAACATTTAAGTTGTTCCAAAATGTCTGCTTGCTACCATGAACAACGCTGCAAAGTCATCCTCATACGTATCTCTTTGTGCACAAGTGCAGCAATTTATCCACGACACACATTTCTCACCTGACTAGATATTTGCCAAATAAGACCCCAAGGGAGCTGAGCTAAGCCATCTTCACACTAGCCACATATATGACAATTCTCAAAATCTTCACAGGCACTGGGTGATGTTCCACTTCTCATTTTTTGTTCCCATTATGAGCAAAAGGAAGGATGTCATAGTTGGTTTAAACTTAAGTTTTACTGATTACCATCAAATTCAAAACAGTTTTCATAGGTTATTTGCTAATAAGGCTGCTTCTGTCACTTCTCTCTTTTGTATATTTTCTATTCATTCAGTATGTT
>NW_007733691.1:67369-69084 GCF_000696425.1 Galeopterus variegatus | reverse complement strand
TCCCTCCCTGCTTTCCTTTCCTTACGCCCAGAGACGAGCATCATTCTCCGCATCACCACCTCCCACACACCGTTCTGGTCTCTGGAAAATTGCACCCTGGCCTTTGCTAAAACTGCCCAAATAGTCTAACGTCTTTTCTACTTTAGATGACATCTTCTGACGCTTGGAATCAACGTATTGATGTAGAAAAGAGGCCAATGACTGTGTGATGATGTTGGTGACCTTCATCCTAATCCTCTGTACAGCCGTTTATAGTTTACAAAGTTCTTTCATGTCCACTTTAAAAAAATTATAATTTATTATGATTAGTCGACACATAATAGCTGTACATGTATCTGGAGTATGGTGTGATATCTGGGTATATGCACACACGTGTAATGATCCAATCAAGGTCATTACCATATCTTCACCTCAAACATTTGCCATTTCTTTATGTTGGGAATATTCAACATCTTCTAGCTGTTTGAAATCATACGATAAATTGTTGTTGACTATAGTCAGCATACAGTGCTATAGAACACTGGGACTTGTTCCTTCCATCTAACTGTAATTTTGCACCCGTTTACCGATTTTTAACCAACCTCTCCCTATCCCCCTCCCATCCCCTTCCCAGCTTCTGGTAACCACAGTTCTACTCCCTACTTCCATGAGATCAACTTTTTTAGCTTCTGCGTATGAGTGAGAACATGTAGTATTTATCTTTCTGGGTGACTTATTTTGTTTACATCTATTATTTGAATCATTCTCCTAAATGCCCTGTGATATGATCAAGACTGATATTAAAAATTCTATCAAATTATTAGAAAACTAAACCTCAAATAACCTACCCAAGGTCACACATCTGCCATGTAGATAAAACCCACAAATGGCTCATTCTTCCTGTGTATTCTCCTTGATTTCACTGTGGACGGGAAGATTATCCCAAATAAATCCACAAGCCTTTTGGAACATCACATATAATGCTGCTGTCCCATGGTCAGGACATAAATTGTAGTCAACAGACTGAAAAGCCTACCTTAAAACCAACACAGAGAATTGTACTGCAAAATCTTTAGTGAACATAGTCAAAAAACAAGCAAAACGCACAAAACTGAAAAAGATGATTCAAAGATAAAATTACAGGGGACAGAAGTTGCTCTGAATTGAAGTATTTCAGTTTACAACAATCTGGTGTTTTTACCCAACTTGATTCTCAGTGCGACCCAAATGGAGCAGTGTGGCTGTCACAGAAGCCAATCAAACTCAGTCACATTAGCTAAAGTACAGCAGAAACAGTTCTCCTGAACCAACTTCTGAGCGGATCAGGCTGCAAGGAGAGACTTGTGTCTCATCGAGGAATGGATTTTTTGGCAGATGACAAAGTGTCCAGAGGCGAGTCAGAAAGGATAAAAATAGAGATGCAATAATGAGTCTCAGACAAGAAATCAAAGGGATTGACTAAAGCCTAGGAAAAGACCGGGGGACACATTGAATACCCGAAGGAATGTGATACGTGTTGATCTGCAGACCAGGCGAAAGTGGGGGAATTGAGAATGGAGGCAGATTTCTTCTCCAAAGGAAAAATTCTACAAATCTTCCCCAGAATGGGACTGGGGGTCAGGAGGGACTGGCAGGCAGTGTGTAGGCAAGATAGAGCCAGCTTGTGACAGGGACGGTAGGTGGGTCTAGCTGAGGTAGGAGGTTGAAGCAATTAACATAATGTATATCCTAGTCTG
>NW_007733691.1:64127-66553 GCF_000696425.1 Galeopterus variegatus | reverse complement strand
GTGAGTCTGCGTGTGGGGTATTTGGGGGAAAATAGGGTGGTTTTCAGAAGATCAAAGTCATAAGACAAAGTGCACTGAGGGGTCTTGTTTGGAACATGAGATTCAGTTAAATGGGAAAATAGTGGTCCCCCTTTGCCCAGTGGAGCCCCAAGAACCCATCCTCCACTCCCAGGCCCCTCTGTGGTTTTCAGTCTGAAGCCAAAGGCCCCAGGGTGCTGCTGATGGAAGTCTTGGAAACCAAAAGCTGGAGAATTTCGAGTTCTGACATCCATGGACAGGACAGGAGAGTGCATCCCAGCTCCAGTGGAAATAGAGCTGGGGTGGGCTCGAGAAGTTAGGATGGTAAAACTGAGAAGCATGCCCCTACCTCGCTAGGGAGGCTTGAGGTCTATCACCCTCTAGGAGATGCTGTTTACTTATCTGTCCAACAGGATAACAGGATTAGTCCAGCTTTGTTCCTTGAGTGTTTCATGAAGATCTGATGGGCTAAGTAACCGGCAGTGAGACAGAGAAGCCCACCGCCCTGGGAAACAGCATGGGTGCAGGATTTTTAAGGCTGTGCTCCACTAGAATACACCCGCTGTTGCCAGAGACACTCACTCACTGCTCTGTTTTGCTGACCAGAAGCCCAGAACTAGGGTAACTTGTGTAAGGTCACATGAGAAATGAGCAGCTATGACTACACTGTGGTCCTTCCAACCCCAAAAGTCACTGATCATACACCCGATTCTCCTTACCAGGAACAGCTGTTGGGCTCTGTCCTCCTCGTCAGCTGGCTCTGGCGGACTTGTCCTCTCTCAGGAAGGTGAAGTGGCACCGCGAGGGGATCCTGCCTGGTCTGTGCTGTGGAGGTGGCTCGCGGGGCAGGCGAGGGAGGCTGAGCAGATGCTGTTAAGGAGGGGCCACTTGCTCAGGCTGAATGTTCTAGGGCTCAGCAGCAGGAGAAGAAGATTGTGGACAGCGCTCCCTGTCCCCTGAAGACTGGGACCACCTCCACCCTCCTCGTCAGCTGGAAACTCATTGAAAACAGAACCTTGAAAACCAGAGGAGGGCACGGGCTGTGCTGCTTCCTTAATGCACCGCTTCCTGTCAGAGCCTGCCCTGGGCTTATGCCCCCTCCTATTTCCTTCCCACGACTGTTTAGAGTAAGCAGTGTTTGCAGGCAGAGGCCATGAAGGGAAGGACAGGCCTCTCCCACTACCTGAGTTCAGAAACGCCCCCTTGTGACTGGAAAGTTCAGGGGACACTAGCTGCTCCTCAGATCCCGTGGCAGGACCACCTGCTCTTCTGACACCCCTGGGCCCCTTCTCACTGGCTCTGCTTCTAGAATGTTCCTGCTAACCAGGGACAGAAAGGCACTGCTGGTCCGTAGAGGCCTGGACGAGCTCCTCTCAGTATGTGACTCTGGGCTCAAGACTCCACATGTGCTGGCTGCCCCTTCTCTGCAACGTGACAGATCCAGCCCCAGAGGGATGTTGTGCAGTTTATGTGTCAGTTTATTGGGGCTGAGATTGGGACCAGAGTGACAGCACCTCTGTTTTTCAAATGACTGCACATTTAAGCCTAGAGCAGAGACCATAAACCAATTAGGTCACAAGATGAGATCAAGGAAAAAACAGGGACTCAGGCAGAGGCCGGCCAGATCACAGAGACCCCCACATTCCTTTATGTTGGTGTTTGAAGCCAGACTTAGGGTCCCATCATAATTGTCTATGACTTGATGAGGAAAACAATGTCAAACAATCTCCCACCAACCTAGAAAACCTCTCCACAAAGATAGAAGAGAAAGAAAACGGTTTTATTATTATATAAACATTAAACCAGAATGTGGTTTACATCATAGGTGATCCGCTGAGAGACTGCACAGATAGAGACCTCACCTTGTTATAAAGCAGGGAGATGCAACCCACTGCATAAACCATAACTAGTCCTCAAGGAAGAGGAGTGACAGCACCTTTGTCACACATCGTTCATCCTAACTGTACCTGGTACCATCTGTGTTAGCTAATTGCCTTTATCCAGAGGATAAATAAACTTCTCATATCATTATGAGAAGGTTTGGAACTTGGAGGAGGTGCATGAGGAAGTTCGGCTCCCACCTTAGCTAAGTTAGGCTCCTACTTTCCCTGGCAGACAGTAGGACATTATCTTCCTTGAAGTTTACATTTCAGTGAGATGGCTACCTGGTGCTTGAGAAAAACATTCCTGGGGAGTGGAACTGGTAAAAAGCTTTGAGAAGGATTTACATATTAAAAGCACAGAGAAAGAATTCCCATTTACAACCCCCCAAAAAAAAAAAAAAAAAAAAAAAAAAAAAAGCTCTCAGAGGGACGGGTATAAGTCTTTTCCCCCCAATTTTTTTTTCCACCAGGAAGAATTAATGTTTTGTTTTGTTTTGTTTTGCTTATTTTTGATTTTCATTCAGC
>NW_007733691.1:61154-63140 GCF_000696425.1 Galeopterus variegatus | reverse complement strand
TTCATTCAGTAAGTTTTCTGGGCCCTCTGAGGGGAAAGCATCCATTTGCACATTACAGGAATGTAGTAAGACAGCTTCCTGCCTCTCCCCTGCTGCCCCTGCCTTCCCCTCTCCGCCCCGCTCCGTCCCTCCCTGCTTTCCTTTCCTTACGCCCAGAGACGAGCATCATTCTCCGCATCACCACCTCCCACACACCGTTCTGGTCTCTGGANCGAGTTCTGACATCCATGGACAGGACAGGAGAGTGCATCTCAGCTCCAGTGGAAATAGAGCTGGGGTGGGCTCCAGAAGTTAGGATGGTAAAACTGAGAAGCATGCCCCTACCTCGCTAGGGAGGCTTGAGGAGGTCTATCACCCTGTGGAAGTTGCTGTTTACTTATCTGTCCAACAGGATAACAGGATTAGTCCGGCTTTGTTCCTTGAGTGTTTCATGAAGATCAGATGGGTTAAGTAACTGGCAGTGAGACAGAGAAGCCCACCGCCCTGGGAAANGGGCCCCCCCCCACCCTCCTCGTCAGCTGGAAACTCATTGAAAACAGAACCATGAAAACCAGAGGAGGGCAAGGGCTGTGCTGCCTCCTTAATGGACCGCTTCCTGTCAGAGCCTGCCCTGGGCTTATGCACCCTCCTATTTCCTTCCCATGACTGTTTAGAGTAAGCAGTGTTTGCAGGCAGAGGCCATGAAGGGAAGGACAGACCTCTCCCACTACCTGAGTTCAAAAACACCCCCTTGTGACTGGAAAGTTTGGGGGGCACTAGCTGCTCCTCAGATCCCGTGGCAGGAGCACCTGCTCCTCTGACACCCCCTGGGTCCCTTCTCACTGGCTCTGCTTCTAGAATGTTCCTGCTAACCAGGGACAGAAAGGCACTGCTGGTCCATAGAGGCCTGGGCGAGCCCCTCTCAGTACATGACTCTGGGCTCAAGACACCACTTGTGCTGGTTGCCCCTTCTCTGCCTTGTGACAGATCCAGCCCCAGAGGGATGTTGTGGGGTTTATACGTCAACTTATTGGGGCTGAGATTGGGACCAGGGTGACAGCACCTCTGTTTTTCAACTGACTGCACATTTAAGGCTAGAGCAGAGACATAAAACAATTAGGTCACAAGATGAGATCAAGAAAACAACAGGGAATCAGGCAGATGCCGGCCACATCCCAGAGACCCTCACATTCCTTTATGTTGGTGTTTGAAGCCAGACTTAGGGTCCCATCACAATTGTCTACGACTTGATGGGGAAAACAATGTCAAACAATCTCCCACCAACCTAGAAAACCTCTCCACAGGAGGAGGGAGGGAGGTTTTGGTAATGGGCCACAATAATCAACCACATTGTATATCGACAAAATAGAATTAAAAAAAAAATTTCAAATGTAAAAAAAATGAAAAAAGTAAAAGAAAACCACTCCACAAAGGTAGAAGAGAAAGAAAACAGTTTTTTATTAAATAAACATTAAACCAGAATGTGGTTCACATCATAGGTGATCCGCTGAGAGACTGCACAGATAGAGACCTCACCTTGTTATAAAGCAGGGAGATGCAACCCACTGCATAAACCATAACTAGTCCTCAAGGAAGAGGAGTGACAGCACTGTTGTCACACATAGTTCATCCTAACTACCTGGTACCATCTGTGTTAGCTAATTGCCTTTATCCAGAGGATAAATAAACTTCTCATATCATTATGAGAAGGTTTGGAACTTGGAGGAGGTGCATGAGGAAGTTCGGCTTCCACCTAAGCTAAGTTAGGCTCCTACTTTCCCTGGCAGACAGTAGGGCATTATCTTCCTTGAAGTTTACATTTCAAAGAGATGGCTACCAGGTGCTTGAGAAAAACCTTCCTGGGGAGTGGAACTGGCAAAAAGCTTTGAGAAGGATTTACATCTCAAAAGTACAGAGAAAGAATTCACAATTACAAGCTCTCAAAAGACAAAAAAAAAAAAAAAAAAAAAAAACCTCCACGAGGGACGGGGATAACTCTTTCCCCCC
>NW_007733691.1:59725-60848 GCF_000696425.1 Galeopterus variegatus | reverse complement strand
ACAAGCCCCCAAAAAAAAAAAAAAAAAAAAAAAAAAAAAAAACCTCTCAGAGGGACGGGTATAACTCTTTCCCCCCAATTTTTTTTTTCCAACCAGGAAGAATTAATGTTTTGTTTTTCTTATTTTTGATTTTCATTCAGCCTTACACTTCTGAATTTTCCAAGGACTTTCAACCTAGCAGAAATCATAATTTGTATGAGTTGTGCAGGGCAGGGCAGCAAGGTGGGTGGGGAAACTAAAGGCTGTGATCAGATCAGGATTCAACTCATTAGGTAGGAACCAGGTACTCTCCCAGCAACAGGGAGAATCTCTCAACAACTCAACTGGCTGACATCGAAATCTTATTATAAACAGGTGTTTTAGTCCGTTTTCTGTTGCTATAACGGAGATACCTGAGACTGGGTAATTTATAAAGGAAAGAGGTTTAATTGGCTCACGATTCTGGGACAGCTGCATCTGGCACAGGCCTCAGGCTGCTTCTACTCAAGGCGGGAAGTGGCAGCAGCCGGTGAGCACAAGCAGATCACATGGGGGGAGGAAGCAAGAGAGAGAGAGGAGGTGCCAGGGTCTTTATAAGCAACGAGTTCCCGTGGGAACTAATAGAGCGAGAACTCACTCATTAATCCCCCTCCCCCAGGGTGAGCACTAATCCATTCACGAGGGATCCGCCCCCACGACTCAATCAGTTTCCAACACCACCACATTGGGGATCAAATTTCCACATGAGTTTTGGCGGGGACAACACATCCAAACTCCATGAACAGGTGAGGGTCCACCGTTGCTAACCACGTTAAAAAATCAATTTAACAAACATAAATTCACTTCATTCTAGTGACATCCTGATGTGGTTCACATCACAGGTGACCTGCTAAGAGACTGCAAACACAGAGAGAGACCTCACCTTGTTATATAGCCAGGCAGATGCAACCCGCTGCATAAACCATAACTAGTCCTCAAGTAAGAGGACTTGACAGCACCGTTGTCACACATAGCTCGTCCAGGCCTCTATGGACTGGCAGCACCTCTCTGAAATTCCTTCCCTTCTTCCCCCTTAATTTGATGTGATTTGCAAACATTCTATTTATGTGCTCCTGACACCCCAGCTAAGGATGAAGTTTTTTTT
>NW_007733691.1:55632-58725 GCF_000696425.1 Galeopterus variegatus | reverse complement strand
GGAAGCAAGAGAGAGAGAGGAGGTGCCAGGGTCTTTATAAGCAACGAGTTCCCGTGGGAACTAATAGAGCGAGAACTCACTCATTAATCCCCCCTCCCCCAGGGAGAGCACTAATCCATTCATGAGGGATCTGCCCCCACGACTCAATCAGTTTCCAACACCGCCACATTGGGGATCAAATTTCCACATGAGTTTTGGCGGGGACAACACATCCAAACTCCATCAACAGGTGAGGGTCCGCCGTTGCTAACCACGTTAAAAAATCAATTTAACAAACCTAAATTCACTTCATTCTAGTGACATCCTGATGTGGTTCGCATCACAAGTGACCCGCTAAGAGACTGCAAACACAGAGAGAGACCTCACCTTGTTACATAGCCAGGCAGATGCAACCCGCTGCATAAACCATAACTAGTCCTCAAGTAAGAGGACTTGACAGCACTGTTGTCACACATAGCTCGTCCAGGCCTCTATGGACTGGCAGCACCTCTCTGAAATTCCTTCCCTTCTTCCCCCTTAATTTGATGTGATTTGCAAACACTCTATTTATGTGCTCCTGACACCCCAGCTAAGGATGAATTTTTTTTTCTTTTTTTGCTTTGAGCTCTCCTGTTCTCTAAGAGTCCTAATCAGTTCCTGGGGTCTTCCTGTGGCTCAAGACAGTCAATAATGAAATGTGTTAACTGGTTCCTGATGAAAATGAGGTTTCCTGATGGCGTTTCTGAGGTCAGGGGCTATCTTTAAATCAGGGTCTTGCTAGAAAGTAGCACTGGAAAGTGCTCAAAAAGACTTATTGAATAAATTAATGAAACACACTACTTAGGTGCTCTAATTATTCCATCATTACCCCCTTTGTAGTTATACTTAGTGCTAGAAGATCAATCTTAGTTAGCAGGCTAGTTTCAGAATGCAGAATTGCAGAAACTTGCCCATATCCACAGTGTGTTCTAGTTTAGACTAGACTGCGCTCTTTTCCACACCCTCTCTACATTCTTCTGTTCACATTTGCAACAAATCATGAAGTTCTGAGGAAACCTAGGACACTTAGGAAATGGCGCTATCTTTCTGTTTGACACTAAGGTTACCCCCCTTTCAGCCTGCACAGAGAGAGTGACTAATAATTCCCCTCCCACCTGCCAGCCTCCTGTGTTCCATTTCCTTCTCTACCACGGCTCTATGATCAGTAGAAGCATGATCAGTCATGGCTGAAAGTAGGTCTTTATCTGTTCCTGGCCACCTCAGTTCTCCATGTCAGTAGCCCCTGGCTGAGGGCGACCTCATCTGTTTACACGCTGTGCTGTGACAAACACTACCACGTGGACCTTGACATGAAAAAATTGGGAAGCTCTACTTTCGAAGAAAAATGTCTAATACATCAAGTAGTACTTTCTGGGTCTTGTTTTCCTTCTGTGTGAAACCACTATTAACACTGGACATCATGGGGCCCTGGAATTCCCAACAGACACCTCTGTAGGACATGACCAGGCCTCTTGGGGTGCATGCCATCTTTTAACCTATTCCACCCCAAGCTCTGGGTCCTCCCCTCCTGACCCGTCAGATTTTACATACAGTCGGGAGATTCTGTCAGATTTGACCCCAAACAGAGCTCCCTGTTGCCCCAAGGTCTCTGGCAAGATCTGGCCACTGGGGTTCCTGTCCTGGGGATGCTCCTGTGTCCTGGGAACCTGAGGCAGGCCCACCATGGCTGCCTATCAGCCTCTTCAGAGAACAGAAAGTGCAGCACTGGGTAAAGATAAAACGTAGATGCAAAACCATTCCTCAGCCGAGACGGCAAATGGTGTGGGTTTGCATAAAAGGTGTTAGAAATAGTTTAGTGACAACATGAGATGTCGTACACTGGGCCATAACCTCCTGTGGCTTTTCTACAAAACCCTCAGCCTCTGCTGCCATCAGCCTTGTGGAGAGTTGCACAGGCACATCAGCCATTGGAAAGTTCAGTGCAGTGAAGAAATGAGTCTTGCGGAAGTGAAAGACAAGAACGTGAAGGGTCTCAGGGATCATCCAGACTAGTTCTTCTTTTTCAGCCCCTTTTACAGATAAGGAGACTAAGGTCTAGAGTAAAGAAGTAGCTTTAAGGAGATCACTTTAGTTAATTTCAGTATATGGTGTGAGATATGAGTCAAGATTCTTTTTTTTCCCCCCAAATAGATGTATAATTTTCCATCAGCATATCTTGGAAAGACTATCGTTTTAACTGAATTACTTTGGTACCTTCTCAAAAAGTAATTGATCACACATGTATGGGTCTCTTTGTGGACTCTGTTCTGTTTCATTGATCTGTATGTCTAACCTTCACCGGTACCTCACTGTTATGATGACTGTAGCTTTACAGTAAATCTTGTGATCGGAAGTGTGACTCCTCCAACTTTTTCTTTTTCAAAATGGTTTATTATATATATATCAATTTAAAAGTCAGCTTGTAAATATCTACCCCCAAATCCTGTCAGAATAAATAGATTAATTTGGGGAGAATTGACATCTTCGTAATATTGAACCTTCTGATCCTTGAACATGGTGAATCTCTCCATTTATTTAAGTCCTGTTTGATTTTTCTCACCAATGTTTTGTAGTTTTCAGCCTAAAAATCTTAGATTTCTTCCAAAGTATTTCATAATATAAATGGCACTGTAAATGGTACTAACGATTTAATTTCAATTTCCAGCTGTTCATCATTATTGTACAGAAATATAGAATTGATTTTTCATGTTGACCTCACATTTTCTGAGCTTCCTAAGCTAATTTAGTTCTAGGAATTTTTCCTTGATTCTTTGGGATTTTCTACATAGAAAATCATGTCATCTGCAAATTAAAACAGTTTTATCACTTCCTCTCCAATCTGCATGCTTTTTATTTCTTGTCCTTTCCTCCCGCCACTGGCTGGATCTCTATTACAATGTTAAATTGGAGTGGCCAGGAGGGACATCCTGGCCTTTTCCTGAACTTAAGGGAAACGTATCTGATTTTGTGCTTTCTGTATTCTTATGGATTTTCTGTTTACGTGTTTTATTCATTACTGAGAAAGAAGGTTTAAAGTATCCAAGTATGATTTTGGATTTGTCTATTATTTTTTTT
>NW_007733691.1:52450-53617 GCF_000696425.1 Galeopterus variegatus | reverse complement strand
ATAAATTAACACATTTATCATTATGTAATGTTTACTTTTATCCTTGACAATATTCCTGTTCCGTAGACTACAGATCTACAGTACGTTAATGTAGCCTCTACAGCTTTCTTTTGATTAGTGTTTTCATGATAATTCTCTCCACATCCTTTGACCTTTAATCTATCTATATAGTACTGGTAGGCAGAATTCCAAGGTGGGCCACAAGATTCCCTCCATGAGTGTTTATTTTCTGGATAATCCCTTACCCTTGAGGGTGGGAAGACCTATGGGTAAGATAGAAGCCACTGATATGATTACTTTACATGGCAAAAGTGAAGGGACTTTGCGAATGTGATTAAGATTCCTAATCAGTTGGTTTTGAGTTGGTCAAAAGGGAGATTATTCTGGGTGGGAATGATTCTCATGCTGGCTTTGAAGAAAGCAAACATCCATGTTGCAAACTGCCTATGGAGAGGGGGAAGTCTCTGGGTGTCCAGGACCTCAGTCCTACAATGAAAGGAACTGAATTCTGTCAACAGTCTGGAGGAACTTGGAAAAGGACCCTGGTGAAAATGGCAGCATGGCCAACACCTTGACTGCAGCTTTGTGAAACCCTGAGCAGAGGACCCAGCTAAGCCACACCAGACCCACCGCAACTGTGAGATGATAAATGTGTGTTTTTTTAAGTTGCCACGTTTGTGGGAATTTGTTATGGAGGTATAGAAAACTAATACAATCATTATAATTAAAGTAGGTTTCTTGCAGATAGTGTATGGCTGGATCTTGGTGTTTTAGCCAATCTGGCAATTTCTGCATTTTGTTTGGGAATTTTTAGAGTATTTATCACAGTCTACCTATGAAAGTCTCGCACTGCTTCACACACAGTTTAAGAAACTTAAAATAATAGTATACTTGCAATTTGTCCTCCCATCTTTTATGTTATTTTTGACATAGACTTTTACATAACTTTTAACTTCCCTAATACATTATCAGTGTTGTAGATAGTTAACTATCTGTTAGAGCTATAAAATGCAAGAACAATTTCTTTTATATTTTACCTTCATTTCTGCCACTTACGGGGCTTTTCATTTCTTTGTGTAGATCAGCATTTCTGTCTGGTATCATATGTATTCCTTCTGCCTGACGAACTTCTTTTAAAATTTCTTGAGTGAAGATAAGCTCGTTAGT
>NW_007733691.1:49253-51388 GCF_000696425.1 Galeopterus variegatus | reverse complement strand
GCCGCGCTTCCCAAGCAGCGCACTAGCGCAGTGCGCCACTGGGTCGGCCCCCAACATGTTCATCTTTGCAAAATCCAATAATTTCTTTGTGATGTGCACAATTGATCTCCTCTCTCTTAGTCATTTGTTAACATGCATTAAATCATCATTCTGGATAATTTCTATTAAGGTGTTTTCAAATTCATCAATTCCTTCCTCAGATGTGTCACGTCTACCGATGCACCCCTAAGGAATATTTTAACTGTGACAGAGTATCTTTTATTTCTTGTATTTACATTGACTCTTGTAATTTCCATCTCTCTAGTGAAATCCCACATCTTTTTATGCATATTATCCACATTTCCCCTCAACCCTTTAACATATTAGTAATAATTATTTTACATCTCTGTCCAACTTCTGAATCATTTCTGAGTCTAATTCTGTGGATTGTTTTGTATTTTGGTATGGGTTATTTTTCTTTTTTTTAAATTTTTTGAATTAGAATTTTATTAAATTGTAAACATCACATGCAGGAGGGACGGAGACAAGTAGTATTTATGCCTGGAAATGGGCATGCCTCTACTTCCATCAGGCCATTAACGTTGGGTTTGGGTCAATCTAATCAGGAGTTGAGCTGGGTTGGGGTTGTTACTATGGTTACCTTCTGTGTATTTAGGGTGGGGACTGAAATGCCACAGGGCTTTACTCAGTATTCTAGTTTCGTCCACCTTCAGTTTGCAGTCACCTCTGCACAATTTCACTTCACAGAGGGTCTTTCCAGGCTTTGGCCTTCCTCTGTAATAGGCTGGTTGGTTTGTTAATTGGTGTTTTCCAGGCATATGGTGGGGACAGGGCAACGTTCTCTGTTGGTTTTGTATAACCTCAGTCTTAGGCACGACACGTGTACCTGGGCTTTCCCAGTGTTTCCAACACTCCTTCCAATGGCAGGTGTACTAGACAGTGTTCTCCAAAAAAACACTGAAAAACCAAAACTACCCCAGAAACAATAGTATATATAGAGAGATATGTAAGAGGAGATTTATTATGGGACTTGGCTTATGTGATATGAAGGCCAAGAAGTCCCACCACATAGTGTCTGCAAGCTGGAGAACCAGCAAGCCCAATGGTGTCATTCAGCCCAAGTCTGAAGGCCTGAGAACCAGGGGAACTGATGGTGTAACTCCCAGTTTGAGGCCAAAGGCCAGAGAACCGGGTGCTGTGGGGGGAGGGGAAGGAGCTGGCAGAGGAGGGGTGGAAGTCATTGATTTAAGCCCAAAATTCCAAAGGCCCAAGGACCAGGAGCTCCGAAGTCCAAGGACAGGAGAAGACGGATGATGGCCCCGCTCAACAAGAGAAAGTCAATTTGTCCTTCCTCTCCCTTTGTGTTCTCTTCATGCCCTCCATGGGTCCCACGATGACTGTCCACAGTGGTGAGGGTGAATCTTCTTCACTCATTTGATTCGCTGATTTACATGCTGATCTCTTCTGGAAACCCCTCTCACACACACACAGAAATAATGTTGTTTACCAGCCATCCGGGTATCCCTTAGCCCAGTCAAGCTGACACATAAAATTAACGATCACAGCACCCAAGCTTTTCCTTGTGTCTGTAGAAGTTCTTAGATGTACAGAACAGAGTTTTCTGCCTCTTTCTAGATGTCACTTGTCAGTTCAATTTGCGCCCCTTTAAAGGTAATGTCTTTTTTCCTGCTCTGTTGCTTTGCTTGAAGTAGTGGATTGGTATATTTCACCTATTTTGGAAAATTCTCATATGCATTTTCAGATATTGCCTTAACTCCTTCTGTTTTCTTCTCCTTTGAGGTCGAAGATCAAAGTATAAAACTTCTCACTGTGTACTCTATGTTTCTTACTCTTTCTCCATATTGTCTATCTTTTTGGTATCTATGGGCAGCATTCTGGATTTTCTTCTATCCTGACTTTCTCTTCACTGCTGTCTAATCTGTTAAATCTATCCACTGAGTTATGAATTTCAGTCATATATTGTTTCAGGTTTGCCAAGAAGGAAACACCGGCTCTGGATTAGTTGTACAAGAAATGAAATGGAAGAGGAAGCAGGTGGAGGCAGGGACAGCCTTCAGACCACATGGTTTGACACCTGTGGAGGGAGACTGGAGTGGAGGGAGGTTTGGTTAGGA
>NW_007733691.1:16768-49081 GCF_000696425.1 Galeopterus variegatus | reverse complement strand
TATCCACTGAGTTATGAATTTCAGTCATATATTGTTTCAGGTTTGCCAAGAAAGAAACACCGGCTCTGGATTAGTTGTACAAGAAATGAAATGGAAGAGGAAGCAGGTGGAGGCAGGGACAGCCTTCAGACCACATGGTTTGATAACCGTGGAGGGAGAGTGGAGTGGAAGAAGGTTAGGTTAGGAAGAGTCTTGGGCAGTGCAGTTCCAGGAAAGATTCAGCTAAGCTGATGGAGAATCTTTGAGCCAAGTCATGGGTTAGAGGAATCTCATGTCTTGCTGGGAGGTGCCTCTGTACCCCACCATGCCAGTGTGCTAAGCCACTGGCTGGGAGAAGTCTGCAGGAGGCATACCCTTGGCACATACATGGTGATGAATCCAGAGGGGCAGCAGCAGGCCACTTACCAATTACACTTCCACAGCACAGGATGTGGATGGCACGTTTGACAACCGCCACATTCTGTCTGTCAATTGTCACAGTTTTATTTGGTATGCTTGCAAATCTGTCATGCCAGTTTGTGTGGTTTCCTCATCCCTGAGACGTTTTCAAGATTGTTGAAAAATTTTTTTCTTGATATTGTAAGCATGCTTGTTTTATATCTACATCTGATAATTTGAATATCTCAAGTCTTTGTTTCTATTGCTTTCTGTTTCTCTTGGCTCTCTCCTTGTATTATGTTTCCTTGGCAATGTGGTCTTATTTTAGTGCTTGACATTGCATTGAACAGGAAGTGTTTGTAGGAAACTTGGAGGCTCAAGGTGTTTGGTCATTCTCCCAAAAGACTTCATTTTTAATGCAGGATTGTGAGCCACTCTTAGAGAAAGGCCACTTTAATCAAGTCTAAGGACACTCACTCACACTCCATGTCTGCAGGAAGGATGGCTTACATCTGAGAAGTTAGCACTTTCGGGTCCTTTTTAGCCTAAAGAAGAAAAGATTCTGGGAGTCTTCAGATGTAGTAAATGAAGAGGATATGCACAATCTAACTCTATTTTAGAAGTAAAAAGGAGTCTAAGTGCCCAAACTTAATGGTATGTGAGGAGAACTCTAAGGAGGAAAAGAAAATATATATATAAAAAATAAGAACAATTAGGCAAATAATGTGAGCAAAAGTGAAGTACAAAGCCAATTAAGACTCAAACTAGCAATTATAAGAAAACATCCATCACATATGGAGATAACTGCTTAAAGAACTAAACAGGTAAGTAAAAAATTAACAAAAATCTCATTAAAATCATTCTTGATAGAATAAGCAAGCACAAATCTAGGTGTATAACAAACGGCCAACATTGTCATTGTTAGATGAAGACTCCCAGGAACAAAAAGAGTTTTGAGTCATAGCCTTGGTCTAGCTTCCCCCAAATGTAGAGGAATCCTCTTCTGGGCAATTTAATCCATAGGTAAATTTCTAGAAGGGGCAGTGGGATCTGACAGGGTTATAATGTGAGCTGGGTGCTGAGTATTGTATAAGAACATGCAAGAAGGTGCGCGTTGGTTGAAACCTCCTTCTCTAAAAGTTCCTCATGGCCAACACTGGCTCTCAGAAGCAAGCCAGACGTAAACCTCTTTGTGTAAAATGAAAGCTGAGCCAGGCAGCATGGCATGGAAATATGAACTGAAACGTCATCAGCACATGATCCAGATATTTTATGCTTGAAGTGGGAATAAAAGGTGAAGAGGTGAAAGGAGACATGTTGAAATGAATACCTATTCACATGGATATACAATTTTAGAGATACTGGATATTATTTTGATCCTGTGCCTGGTTAAAGTTAGCAAGAGAACATTTCCTACAGAAGGTGGTGCTGTTTTATGCTGCTATTTAAACATAAAATTGATTTATGGTATCAAATCACCCAAATTACATAAGTGAGGTCAGGACCCTAACCTTGAGCTATGGTGGGGGTGGGGGGAGTCCTTTAAGCCACAGCCTAAAGGAAGACTTTACTGGGTGTAATCATGGATACAGCTGTTCTGTAGTAGGAGAAAAGGATAGAATGCACAGAAAAGGCTGGAAATATGGTAACTTTGAGGGTTTGAAGGGCAGTAGATTTTCTTAGAGCAGGAGAATACCATTAATACAATGACATGCTTTCATGAAAGTATTTTCTGTTACCCACGGCAGAGAAATGAGAAAATTGTCAAAGTCTCGTAACTAGGAACCTAGTATAAAGGAGTATAGGAAAGTCAATTTCAGCATTCATTTTCCAAACGTTTGTTGATCGCATTTTACATGCCAGGCACTTACATGTTGTGTGGTGGGAATATAAAGATGAAAAGGTCATAATCAAAGTATCTGAAAAAGAAAATCTCTAAAGAAATGTTTTTGACTGTAAGGGAAAACTGTTTAAGTTCTCTAATAATATACGATTCAAATTCAAAGACAATTGCTCACTTTGAGAATCACATTGGTGATGTCATTTAGTCTCCCCTTTGTATTTTATATAAACATCTGCCATTATCATTACAATATTTTTGCAGTAATAATCATCAAGCACCCAAACTTGTCTCCTCATTCCAAGCCAACTGGTAAATAATTGAGAATTTAGTGCCATTCTTTGTGTAGTCATTATCCTATTATGGCAGCTGTCTAAGAAAATTCTGTGAATAGCCAAATGTCAAAACATGGCCAGGAAATTTTGAAAAACTCAGTAATATAAAGAATAACAAAAAAGCATCATAGTCATTTTTGTATTGTGAAATGTACTAAAAAGACACGAATTCTCCAGAGCAAAAGTACTTCTAAACTCAGTCTTGCAGTTTTTCATTATTTAGAGATTTACGATCTTATTTTACAAAGATGTTTCTTCAGAATAGAATTCGATCTCTGAGGTCTAAATACGTGTCTCTCCAGACCTAGCATAGAATCTTAGCCAAAGTGAGACCTGAGCAGATACGTTCATCAAGACACAAGTCAAACCTCATTAACTTGTAATATCATGGGATATTAAGCACTTAATGATTAGTATAATTTTTACACTAATATTTCTACAGCTTCTGTTTCCTGTTCCTTTTGTTTTATGATCAATCTTATATTACATGTGTAATAGTAAATTATATTTTAAAAGATAAAATAAAATGAGGAGTCTCTCAGACTTTATTATTATAATGAGCTGACTTGCCTTTTTCTAGACCTGGAGATTAGAAAGTAGCGGTGTTCTAGAGAACAAATACGTCTTTGACTGCACTTAGTAAATGTATCTGACATCTAATCATATCCTGCTTTCTATTTCTACTTGTCCCCAACTCTGTAAACACACAATAATACGGGGTATTTATTACAAAAAGTTCCCTCTCAGATGTTTGGTTTCTGTACCATATCCTTAAGTTATTTAATCTATAAAGTGTTCATTCATATTATTTCATTATACATGAAAACTATAAAGATTAATATTAACGTGTACATTTCAAGAAACACCTGAACCCCTCTTGTGGACAGTGCCAGGGCAAGCACACAGGCACTGGTTCTCAAACACAAGCCCGCGGGCCACACCGCGCATCTGCTCGCTCCGCTGTGCCCCTCACCCCAGCCCAAGCCTTACCCCAAAATAGCGCATTTTAGTCACAGAGCTCAAGCCTGCCTTTGACCCAGCTATAGCTATTCACACGCTAAGGTCCACAAGAGAATGTAAAAACCATAATACATTTTTTAATTAACAAATTACATTCGCATTTACAAACGAGACAGAAACCATAAGTAGACAAACACTGGAGGGCACGTGCGGACACACAGTACATGAGACAATGTAAAAATTAAAGACCAGCAGGCTAACATCAGCCCCACTGCAAGCAACCCTCAGGCCACTTGCGCACGGGCACGTGCTGCCACCCAGGACACTGCCCCCTCCCCCAACACCAGACCCCCAACACCAGCCCCTCCCTGGTGCCCCCTCCAGCTTCATCAAAGGAAACCATCCCTCCCTCGGAGCCCTCCCTGGGCCCAGCAGGGCTAAGGAAGCTGAAGGCGCGAATTCCGAATGGATTTTTCTCCAATCACCCTTCACAGAGCCTAACTCACTGCAATGGCCACCACCGCCCTCAACCTTTATGTCCACGCCCACACCCGCCCTAAGCCTGCGACCCTTTGCAGGACACAGCATTGGTGCGCATGAGCACAGACCCCACCTTTCCCACCTGGGGCTGGCCAGCACCCTAGGGTGCCCGTGCACGACTCCCTTTCTCCCCCTCGTCCTGACTGGGGCTCTCCAGCGTGGCTGCCACCTTGCGCCTGCACCTCCTAACTAGGAGTTGTCTGATTTACAGACACTGACTCCCCTTGAAGGGTTCTCATTACGCTCAGAAATAGGAATAAAGACATACTGTGGTGTTCGATTTGCATAACCAGGCAGCACCCGATGTTCTAATGATGCGGTGTTCGAGAACCTTCGTGGATGGCGCATCCCTGTAGGACCTGCTGCTGCTGCTGCGCTGGCCCGTGCTCAGGTGTCTGCGGCTCTCAGGCCGTACACCTGCCCTTGTCCCTCTTCTCCACTGTCCCAGAGCGGCTTGATCCAAATAACCATACTGAAGACGTGACATGTTATTTTCCCAACATCCTACTTCATTTTGGGGAGACATGATCAGAATTCAGGCTTAGAAAATTGGGAACTGTGTTATTTTCAGTATAGTTACGTGTATCTTTTGGGGAGTAAAATCATTGTACTAATAAATAATGTATCAGAAGTAAACATGAACACGTATAACGCTGGCATCTCTTTCATTGGTGACAATAAAAGGAACGTATCTACCCATGTATAGGAATGAGAAAGTTATTAAGGAAGGTCACTCTAAATTTTTTAAAAATGCTTAAAATAAAAATGCTTGTTTTCCGTGTGCCATGGAATTCACCCCCAGAAGCTACCAGTCATTTCCTTATTTGTCAAGAGAGAAAAATGCACCAAGACTACGAAAATGTTGAAGGAAGTTTTTAATGTAGTCAAACTTATTTAAAAACTGCATACATATAGTTAAACGTGAGAGTTGAAAACTTAAAAAGTGAACTTTAAGCCTTTACAAAGTTGATGCAGTGCTCAAAGTTTGCTCATTGAATCTATGTCTGAAACTGCAGGAGTCCTTTGGAATGAAGTGTTAGTTTCCCCCTCCAGCTTCAAGGCTTCCTTTCCTCTCCTGCCAAGTTACCTGCAGGTGTTGAGACCTGGACTATGTGTCACTCAGGTCAGCAAAAGCCTCGGACCCTCTGCGCCTGCAGAGCAGCAGCACGTAGAGCAGGATCCCGCTCCCCAGCAGGACGGCCACACCCAGCCTCCAGCGGTTCCTCAGGGACTTGTACCACTCCCACAGCGCGGCCAGCCGCCCAACCCACCTCGGTCTCCGCACGCGGGCCGCCACCTCCGCGGCCACCCTCCGCAGCCGCTCCTCGGGGTCTTCCCAGCGCAGCGCCTGCGCCAGCCCGTACACCTCGTTGGTGTAGTGGGCGCCCCCGTGCGCCCTCAGCAGCCCCTCGGTCAGTGCCAGCAGCTGCTGCACCTGCGCCTCCTGCTCCCTGCCGGTGGCGCGGTTGTCAAAGGCGCAGACGCGGTCCCCACACGCGGCCACCAGCTTCCTCAGGGCGCGATTCTCCGTGCAGCGCACGTAATCCTGCAGACAGCCCCCGGCCAGGTCCTCCCTCCTGGTGAAGACGACAACCGTCCACCTCAGGACGCCCTCCCCGAACAGCTCCTGCACCTTCCTCACCGCCTGCTGGTCCTGCGCGGTGTAGCGGCCCAGCTGGGTCACCAGGAGCAGCGCGTGGGGCCCGGGGGCAGAGAGCAGGTAGCAGCGGCCTCTCTCCACGCACTCCGGGTCTGTCTTGGAGGTTTCGGAGCTGAAAATGTCCGGGGTGTCAATGATTTCCACGTGCCACTTGGCCCGCCTCCCGCTGGCCACGGTGCAGGTTCTCGTCACAGACGTGGCCCTGAGTCTGGAGAGGAACCGTCTCTGTCCCAGGATGCTGTTCCCTGTGGCGCTCTTCCCTGTGCCTGTTTTCCCCACCAGGATGAGCCTCAGCCTGGGCTCCTGCAGGGTCTGGTCGTCCTCTTCTGAACCTGTGCGAACACAATATTTATTATCTTACATGAGTTAAACCAGCTTTCCCTTGGGAACCGGAATCTTCTTGCCTTTAGGGGGTTAAAAAAAAAGGGGGAAGGACAGAGATTTGAGATTCCAGGGCGGTGCATCTCCGTTTCTTCCTTCTGTAGTTGGATTTTCTCCATGCACCTGCAGATGCACCAGCGACTGCTGAGCATTTCAGAAAATGCTCCGTCATAATTTCAGGCCATTACTTGTCTGACATTATCTCTGGTCACCCACACACATGCAGAACCGTTTCATATTTGGTGACTTCAATGAACTCTTCAACACTCTCCGGATACCAGATACCGTCCCACAGAGGAAAGGGGGGTGGGCTCAGGACCGCCTGGGACGATCTGCAGTCCCAGACACCCTGGCTTGAATCACAACCTCACCCTGTGCTGATTGTGTAACCTTGGGAAGTTGCTTCATCTCCCTGAGTGTTAAGCGTCTTCTGCAAAAACAAAAATGATAATGCAGGGTGACTTCTCGAGGGAGTGTAGAGAGGTTATTTAAGACCTTTCCATCTTCCCTCACTCCCTCTTTCCCCCCGTTTCCCTCTCCTCCCCCTCTCTTAATCCTGCTGCCTGGACGGAATGCCCATTTAAATCCCCACTCTTCTTCTCTAACACATTCTACCTGGCAGATCCTGTCTGCTCGGGTACGTGATTTGACACCCTCTGCATCCTCTTCTGTGGAGGTCAGAGGAGGTTTGTTATCATCATCTTATACTGTGGGAACCAAAGGGCAGGCAAGTCAAAGAACTGAACAGCTCACAGCAGGGCAAGGGCAGAGATCCAGCGGAAGTGCAGATCTCAGGGTTCTTGCTGTTTTATCCCAGGGTCAAGACACCTCTGGGACTTACCTCTATTCAGTATAGAAAAAGACAGGTAAATTCTGTCAATTACAATAAATTGTGCTAATTTTTTTGAGATAACATCAGAATTTTAGAGAATAACATTGGAAAGGCCAGCGGCCTGACCTTGAGTTGGAACAATACTATGTTCCAATATTTGGTGAGCTTAAATTTGACTCGTCAGGGACTCCATATGCAAAAAGCAGAGGGAATGTTTTAATATTTACCGTACGCCAGTGAGTAAGCTTTAGATATTAAATTTCCCAGGTAATTCTGTGTCAGTGACATTAGCGATAGATACTAAGTATTCCCAGGAAATTCAGCAGGTGGGAGAGACTTAGGTAAACACTGAGAACCAGAACATTTACTCAGTGACTTAGGGACCTACCTTAGGGTATTTGGCCTGGGAAACAAACAAGAAGAAAAGAAGAAGGTTGGGATATTTTTTGGAAACTGGAAAACAGACATATCTCCCAAGCTGATCTAAAGAGTCTCTGTCTCTGCTCTCATAAAGCCAAATAATTTGGCTTGTCCAAATATGATCTGTGTGCTGGAGAGGCTGGGACGCTTCCCTTCGATGCCTGATGTTCTTGCCCTCCAAATCTGAAGCTTTTCTAAATAAATGATTGTACCCATATCTAACCATATTTAATACAATTAAACATTCTGTGATCAAGTTTGCCTGACCACACGAGTCCCTGAACACACACGCACGATCTGCCCTCTGTCTACTTCTCTAGACTCATTTCCACCCAATCCCCTACTCAAATCAGCTAGTCCACAAAAAGCAGCTTTGGGGGCCTTCCCAACCCACTTTGTGCTGTCACTGCTGTGACCGTTGATCCTCTCCCCCATCCTGTCTGAGCTCTGACCTGCACTTCACCATCTATTCATCCAAGTTCGACCTCCTTCTGTCTCCACCCTGGTTGCTCCAGGTAACTGCGTTCTCTCCATCAGCACCGCACAGGAAGGAGCAGCAAAGAGAGAGGTCGGCTGGGTAACTCTGGTGAAGGACTTTGAGAACAGGTTCGCCTCGTATTCAACCCAAAGTTGCTTCTGTTTCTGCATTAACTCCCCTGCTGCCTCCCCAAAGCCTTCAATAAAGTTCACTCCATGGGCTTTATGTGATTGATTATTTTGTGTGTAGAAATCAACAACCTCCCATAATTGACACCAGAGAAAAAAAGAAACAGTCACAAGACTCAGAGCAAAGCACAAGAATTGAGCTGAAGCAAGAAGTCCTTGGCAAACATAATAATGAGAAAATGTGCTCCAGAGAATTCACAGAACACTTGGATAGGTCATTGGAATTTTCCATATAGTTCGGAATGGGAATTGAAATGATTTTAAATACTTCTTAGGAGGGAAGTAAGCCCCAGCTGAACTCTAGGTTACAAATGGTTCTTAATTATTGAAGAATATATAACATATAGACTGCTATATTGTTAATACTTTAAGAAATCTCAAAGTTCACCTAGTTTCTTGCCTTCTAAACTCAATGTTTTTCAGAATTACTTGAATGTTCTTTTAAAATTTACATTTTTTTGACCCTTCCTTAGAGATTCTGATTCGTGAACCAGATGTTTCTGATGTAGTCAGTCCACAACTCAGAGTTTGGAAACCAGTTATTTTTTCAAACGCCTTCATTGTACAGAGGAGAAAATAGAGGTGTCCTGGCAACTAGGGTGGCAGAAGGTTGAATTAAGGAGCAGATGTTTACGGGGCCATGCAGGGAAAGGGATTGAAAACCAAGTTCCTAACCTCAGATGTCTCCTGAGGGCTCCCTACTGCCCACAGTGAAGAGGAGAGGAGACAGTTCAGATGTGTCCCCTGGTCACGTTGGAACTCGCTCCAAGGTTAGATTGCTTACAGAGCCACAGAAATATCTTTTGCCTTTGCTGAATATGCAGCTTGGGGGACAAACCTTTTCGAGGGTGTGTCTGGCTATGAGAGTGTGTTTGGCTAGTACACGGGGCAGCCTAAACTTTTCATAGCTAATGTCCCCAGGAGCAGAACTCACTCAATGTCAGCTCGGAGTTCGTGGATAAACACTCCAGTTTGAATGGCTTTTAAACTGTATTTTGCTCTGTGAAGTGGTTCCAGCGCACACTTCTCTTCTTGTACTAAGAGACTGTGGAAGGAGACAGGTTTTACTTCCAACAGGAATGTGGGGGTTTCCATGCCAAAGAAGTTGCTGCTAAATCTTCCTCTGAACTTGTGCTGTTTGAGACTCGGAACATCCTTAAAATCCTGGAAGGATGATCCTGATTTTTCCAGATCTTGCTCCCCTAAAAGGTGCCTTGTAGAATGCGGGTGCTCTGGCAGTAAGCACTCTCTAAGAACTACATTTTGTTTTGGTGCTCACAGCTACCCCTCCCTTCCCCAGCCCGCTCTCAGGCTCAGGCTCACCTTTCCTGGCGACAGACTCTGAAGATGGCTCCGAGAAGCCCCTGACCTCTGCTTTCCCTTTGGTTGTGAGTGCAGCAGGCTCTTTCCTCCCAGAACACGGAAGAAATCACTGAGCTGCTCAGACCTCAGAGCTCAGGAAGCTCAGGGAGGGTCCTATGGTGACGACTTAAAGAGACAGAAACATTTCCCGTGAAGTTATGGGTTTGCCAGCTTTCTCCTACAGAATCTACCCCCTGCTGTGATGTAGGTGTGTGTGTCTCCAGCAGGGTTCTGAGATATCAAGCATCTTGCCATACCCTAAGAAGGGAAGGGTATTGAAAGCCCCTGAGCCCTGACTTTACTTCCGGAATTGGTTACTGGGCTAATTTTCAGTTGCTTTTTGCTCTTTAGGGTCTACCATCCTCCCCACCCTTCACCCCTGTAAAATAGGTCCAGAGAGTCTCTTGCTTCAGAACAAAGAACACCATAGCTATTCTCAACAGCCATGCATTGATTGCACATCCGTGTGATCAGTGCCAGCCCTTGGTTCAGTGTGCTGGAAAAATCCAGGATTAAGGTCTTATCATTCTCCAAGAAAGAAAGGCTTTGCAAGCCATTGAAGGACTTGAGGGCGAGATGGTATGTTGAGGATGAACTCCTTTACAGTATTCTTAAACTAACCTTATTAGGAGGCTCAGTCTAGTCATCTATGTTGGTATCGCCAATGATGGATTTTCTCTTTTCTCCCATGAGCATCATCAGATCAGCCAAAGGGCCAACCGCTGTGTGGTGAGAAGGGTATAAAGGGACTGGCCTGAGACCAGGGTAGGTCATTAACCAGCTGTGGGACTCAACTAGCTGTCCTTGAACTTTCTGAAGTTGGCTGTCCCTGTACGTGGGGAGGGGGACAGCCAAGTCTTAGCCTACTGGCTGGCATCTGCTTTTCACCTCTTTCATGCCAGCCCATTTTTTGGGTAGGGAAGAAACCCAACTTTCACTGTTTTCAACCTATTCTTGGGGACAGAGTCTCTTTGATGACTGACAGTCCCCTGTTTCCACTCTGCATTGCTGGAGCAGGGAGTCTCTCCTCCCAGTACATCAGCAGGACCAGGGCCATCCTGAGGCAGGTGAGGTGTCTCCGGCACACAGTTTAAGGAGGCACTCACTCTCAGGGTCATCCAAGTGCTGACCCTGCAGGTGAATGACCCTCCGGGTGAGTGCTTCCTTAAGAGTGGGGTTCCTAGGGCTCCTCACTAGCCTCACCCTAGTCCAAGTTGTGCAGATCAGCTTTGAATAATTCTTCAATATCTATGTGTACCTTTTATAACGGTGCTTTCAGTGCCTGTCCAATAACTCTTTGCCATTTACTGTTTCCATGCACGTATATGGTCTCTTACTTTAACAACTTGTAATTCTGTTTATGAGTGTTTAACTGTCTATGAGAGTATGTTTGGCTAGTGCATGGAGCAGCCTGAAGTTGTCATAGCTAATGTTCCCAGGAGCAGAACTCAGTCAATGTCAGTTAGGAGTCTGTGGATAAACACTCCAATTTCAAATTGTCGCTGTCTACCAAGTGTGACAACTGTGCAGTATGTTCTAAACAAGTTGCTGAGGTGCCCAGCACACTGGAGACCCAGTTGTCTACAGTGGGACCCTACTTATCACTGTATACAGTGGTAACATACACACTAATGCAACCTGTGTTGGCTACTTTCCCTTCCCTGTCTCACATTCCTACTTCTCTACTGTGCTCTCTGGAATCACCTTCCTAGCCAAAAATAACTGTTTCTGTCTCCTTCTTCAACATTCCTGTTAGCTACCAAAGGTTACGTCTCACTGTCTCTGGACTTTGTTTCCTGTTATTCACTGATACCGTCAACTGTGGAAACCCGCAGGAGGCCAGAGACCTTCACTCCTGGGTCTCAGAACGCTGTCTGAAACTCCTGCTTCCTCTGCTCCTCTATTTTAACACTTTCTTCCTCCCTTTTCAGTATTTACATGTTCATTGTTTTCTTCTCTATCCTTATAAACCTAATAAAGATGATATGGAAAGAACTAAATTCATGAATATTAAGGAAAACATCCTGCTTAAATAAACCTTCAATAAAAAGAAGTTCAAACCTGCTAGGATCATTATTCAGCCCTGGTGTCTTCCCTGTCTTTTCTTGATATGCCCAGAGCTCAACTATAAGCTTCCTCAGTGCCACAAAGGAACAAGAAGCCTCTCACATGGTCCAAATAGCATCTCAGGAGAGGAGACTGTAGATAAATAACTCATTTGATCAAATATTGATTATGTGAAAGATACTAGCCCCACTGTGCCTGAGCATTTAGAAGCACTATTTTAGTGTTCATGTAGATCCTGCTTTCTTTCCTGGGGAGGAGAGATTGTGGCGATCAAGGTTTTCTTGTTAGGAGTACCAGCCAAGTAGGTGGCCTCCAGGAGTCAGTTTCATGGGAGAAGAGCCAGGGCAAGCTTCCCAGTTTGACAGCATAACATAAAAGGAGGAGAAAGTTTGTAAGCCAAATCAGGAGTTAGATGTTGTGTTTCATCTTCGAATACATGTACAATGGGACACTGAAGTCAAAGGAATAAAAAGTTTAGAGTTAAAGAGACACAAGCATAATAATAAACTGAGACTTGTGAAAAATCTAGGATGAGTATCAGTGAATAAAGGACCAGGAGGAAGGACTCAGATGGAGGTATATTTGAAGAACATCAGCATGCCATGAAAAACACAAATGAATAAGAAAAATTACGCAGAGAAAAGGTGTACAATTTAAAGAAAAAAGAAGTGAGAACAGAACCCCAAAGATCCTTATTATTGTGGAGCTACCAAGGGGAGAATAATACAAACATCAGAGAAGAAAGATGATAGCTGAAGGGTGTGTTGTTATTAAAGACAAAGCTGAAGAAAGTTTTAAAACACAAGTGAAAAATAGTTGAAATGGGGAATTGTTTTTGCTTCTTTTTAAGTTGGAAAAAGATGCAAAAGCCTTTAGCTTCCACACTGACAGTAACAACTGGAAAGAATGAAAACATACTTCTCTAAGCACAGCAAAGAGTAGTGGATGGAAGGAGGCACTGCAGAGCTGAATTATACACAGAAAAGAGTCCCTTATAAGTGACCAGAGGGCTGGGGAGTCTTCTACACCTGGGGTAGGTGCCGCCTAGTCTGGGTATAAACAAATGGAGTCATGGGCCTGCTACAGACAGGTAGACTTTGGAGAGTGTAGAAATTAGATGAACATTTGACAATGTGGATTATTAAAATAGGTTGGAATCTATATGATTTCAAGGGCAAAACCACATTGCTTCTCTTGATAACTCCTTCCCTCCCCATCACAATTTTTTTCCTAAGAGAGCAGCAGTGACGGAAGGTCAAGAAAACAGAGAAATTTATTCAGTTCCATATTTTATCAAGAGGTCTTGCTAGTGAAGTAAAGCCATTTTAAATTGGAGCCTTACACCCTCCTAGTTCAAAAGTTGACTAGACAAAACAGCTGGTGGTGGTTGCATGGGAAGTTGTTTGTGGGTTGCGTGGATCAGAAGTGAATTCAATCTATTCAAAGAGGTGGCTCATTCTCATTTCAAATGGAATTTAGAAGCAGATGGTGTGAACACTCCAACCACCAGACAGATAAATGAACTTGCATTCTCCAGAAAATAAGCTGAAGCAGAGTACACACATACTTCAGACTTCAGTTTCATTGTCTGGAATGAATACAATAAAAATTTACATGGCATATAAGAATCAGGAAAACATGACTTGTAATCAAAAGACTAGACTGTAGAAGCAGAAGTACAGATGACTCATTCATTGTAATTACCAGTTACAGAGTTCAAATTATAATAAATGTTATAAAAATTTATAGAAAAATAAATATAATGAAGAATTTCAGGACAGAAAAATAAACTCTATAAAGAACTAATTCTGGTACTAGAAAACAAAATATTTGAGATAAACAAACCTAATTGGATGGCTCTAACAGCATACTGGACATTAAAGAAAGGATCCATAAATTGAAAGATAAGCCAAGAAAAATTATTGAGACTGAAGCCCAAAAAGGAAAGATATTGAAAAAATAAATTAACATGGCACTAGTGATCAGTGGGATAAAATTAAGGGGTATAATGTAATTGGAATTTTAAAAGGAGAAGAAAAGAATGAGCTTGGTAGAAAAAATATTTGAGAATATAATGAACGAAGACATTTTAATTTGGTGAAAAACCTCATAAATCAAAAATCCAGAAATCTTAATGAACCTTAAGAAGAAAATACAATGAAAAATAAGCTCAGGGACTTTATAGTCAAACCGCTGAAAACCAAAGTAAAAGAGAAAAATTTTAAATCAAGCAAACAAGGAAAAGCAGACACACCAGGGAACAACGTAAGGATGATGGCTGCTTGTTGGTTTGTTTTTTTTTTTTAATAGGAAACAATGAAAACCAGAGTTTCTCACAATAAATGCTTAATTCAGAAATATAGAAAGATGTCAAGTAAACACTCTAACTCTTAACCACAAAGAACTACAAAAAGAAGAACAATCCAACCCCAAGTTTAGAAGACAGAAAGAAATAATTAAGATCAGAGCAGAACTAAATGAAGTAGAACTAAGTGAAAAAGAACTAAATGAAATAAAAACAATACAAAAGATCAATGAAACAAAAAGTTGGTTTTTCAAGAAGATAAACAAAATAAACAAGCTATCAGCTAGGTTAACTAGAAAAAGAAGAGAGAAGACAAAATAAGAAAAATTAGAATTGAAAAAGGAGATATTACAACTGATAACTCAGAAATAAAAAGAATCATTAGAAACTATTGTAAAACACTATATGCTAACAAATTTGAAAATCTGGAGGAAATGGATACATTTCTGGAGACACACAAACTACCAAGACTGACCAAGAAGACACAGAAAACCTGAACAGACCAATAACAAGCAATGAGATTGAAGCAGTAATCAGGAGTCTCCCAACAGAGAAAAGTCCTGGGTTGAATGGCTTTATGGCTGAATCCCATCAAACACTTAAAGAAGAATTAATACCAATTCTCCTTAAACTATTTCAGAATTTAAACTAGCCCTCCTTGAAACAGAAGCCATTCTTCCAAACTCATTCTACAAGGCCAACATCACCCTGATACCAAAATCAGACAAAGGTTCAACAAGAAAAGAAAACTACAGATGCAAAAATCCTCAACAAAATATCAGTGATCAGAATACAGCAACACATCAAAAAAAATTATATACCATGAGCAAGCAAGTTTCATCCCAGGGATGCAAGGATCGTTCAACATACACAAGTCAATAAATGTTTTACACCACATCAACAAAATCAAAGACAAAATCCAGATGATTATTTGATAGATGCAGAAAAACATTTGACAAAATTCAACATTGCTTCATGATAAAGGCTCTCTGCAAATTAGGTATAGAAGGAAAGTATCTCAACACAATTAAAGTCATATATGACAAACCAATTGCCAAGAACAGGAACAAGACAAGGATGTCCACTCTCGCCACTCCTATTCAACACACTATTGGAAGTACTAGCCAGAGTGATGAGGGAAAAGAAAGAAAGAAATGGCATCCAGATTGGAAAAGATGAAGTCGAATGGTCCCTGTTTGCAGATGACATGTTCCTATATATAGAACAGCCTAAAGACACTACAAAAAAGTCTTAGAGTTGATAAATGATTTCAGCAATTTTGAAGGTATGAAACCAACAGAGAGAAATCAGTAGCATTTCTATATTCTAACAATGAACTGGTGGAAAAAGAAATCAAGAAAGCAAGCCCATTTACAATAATCACCAAAAAATAAAATACCCAGGAATCAATTTAGTCAAGGAAGTGAAAGGTCTCTACAATGAGAACTACAAAACACTACTGAAAGAAATTAAAGAGGACACAAAAAGATGGAAAGACATTCCATGCTCTTGGATTGCAAGAATTAACATTGTGAAAATGTCCATACTACCCAAAGCAATCTACTATTCAATGCAATCCCCATCAAAATACCAATGACATTCTTCACAGAAATAGAAAAAACAATCCTAACATTCATCTAGAACAACAAAAGATGCTGAAGAGCAAAAGTAATCATGAGCAAAAAAAGAAAAAAGAAAGAAAGCTGGAGGCATAACACTACATTACTTCAAATTGTACTACAAAGCTATAGTAACCAAAACAGCATGTACTGGCATGAAAGCAGACACATGGACTGATGGAACAGAATAGAGAACCCAGAAATCAACCCATGTACTTACAGTCAACTGATCTTTGACAGGGTATCGAGAACATACATTGGGGAAAAGACTGCCTCTTCAATAAACGGTGCTGGGAAAATTGGACATTGATATGCAAAAGAATGAAACTAGACCTGTACCTCTCTCCATAAACCAAAATCAAAATGGATTAAACTAAAAATGTATTAAAGACTGTAGTGTAAGACCCCAAACCATGAAACTACTAAAAGAAGCATATGGGAAACATTTCAGGAAATAGAATTGGACAAATACTTTATGACTAAGGCCCCCAAAGCAGAAGCAACAAACAGAAAAATGAACAAATGGGATTAAATCAAACCAAAATCTTCTGTGCAGCAAAAGAAACAATTAACAGAGCGGAAAGACAACCTATGGAGTGAGAGAAAATATTTGCAAACTATACATCTGACAAGGAATTAATAGCATGAATATACAAGTAACTCAAACAAATTCACAATAATAGAACAAATAACTCAATTTAAAAAATGGGCAAAGGAGCTGAGAAGACATTTCTAAAAGGAAGGCATATGAATAGCCAACAGACAGATGAAAAAATACCCAACATCACTCAGCATCCAGGAAATACAAATCAAAACCACATTGGGATATCGTCTCTCCCTAGTTAGACTGGCCATTATTAAAAAGACAGAATAACAAATGCTGATGAGTATGTGGAGAAAGGGGAACTCTTCTACACCGTTAGTGGGACTGTAAAATAGTACAGTCACTATGGAAAAGAGTATGGAGTTTTCTCAAACAACTACAGACAGAGCTACCATATGATTCAGCAATTCCACTTCTGGGTGTATCCCGAAGGAATGGAAATCATCATGTGGAAGGGGTACCTGAACCCCCATGTTTATTGCAGCTCTATTTATAATAGGCAAGATAGGGAACCAACCAAAATATCCATTGATGGATGACTGAATAAGAAAAATGTGGTATATATACACAATGGAATACCACTCAGCCATAAAAAAGAATGAAATTCTGCCTTTTGTAGTAACATGGATGAGCTTGGAGAAAAGTATATTAAGTGAAATAAGCCAGACACAGAAAGAAACACTGCATGTTCTCACTCATAAGCGAGTGCTGAAAAGGAAGGAAGGAAGGAAGGAAGGAAGGAAGGAAGGAAGGAAGGAAGGAAGGAAGGAAGGAAGGAAGGAGAGAGAGAGAGAGAGAGAGAGAAAGGAAAGAAAAAACCTCAATGATACATTGTTGAAGGAGAGAACAAATCTATGGTTACTAAAGGTGTGAAAGGGGAAGGGAGAATGGTTAGGGAGAAATCGGGTAAGGGGCACAAAGAACAATTATGATTTGTAATAATAAATATGTTAAAAATAAACAAACAAAAAAAGAAGCTGGAGGAAAAATGGGAAAGATACCAGATAGAAACTGAGGTCAACAGGAAAAATTAAAAGTTGCTGGAAATTTTAAACTTGTGGGAAATATGAAAAGACTACTATTTTGATTATTGCTTAATTTCTTTAAAATGAAATTGACTAAACCAAAACAATAATAACATACTCTGTGTTTTTTTTAACATAACAAGTAAAAAATGACAACACTATCATATTTGAAGAGGTACACTGTTATTCAAGGTAGAGAGTATCAAACTAAGGATAAATAGTCCCTAGAGAAACCCCACACACACACACACATGCCAAAAGAGGAGATAAAATAGAATAATTAAAAAAAATTAATGCGAAAGAATGAAAAAAGAGGAACAAAGAAAAAATGGGGTAAATAGAAAGCAGGAACAAGATGTTAGACTTAAATCCAACTACAGCTATTGTTGCATTAGATGTAACTGATTTTTGACAAAGGAGCAAAGGTATTTCAATGGAGAAAGGACAGTCTTTTCAACAAATGATTCTGGAGCAACTCTACATCCATTAGTTCAAAATGGATCCTAGACATAAATGTAAAATGCGAAACTAAAAAACTCCTAGAAAATAACTTTTGTGAAAATCTAGGTGACCTTGGGTTTAGTGATGACTTTTTAGATATAACACCAAAAGCTCAATCCATGACAGAAAAAATTGATAAGTTGGATTTCATTAAAATAAAAACAACTTCTGCTCTGGTCTGCCAAAGAAACTGTTGAAAACACACAATAAAATGAACACAGAAAACATGATAGAGAAAATCAAAGTTAGATTTTTGTAAAGTTTAATAAAATTGATAAATCTGTAGTTAAGCTGATCAAGCCAAATAGAAATAAACACAAATTATCAATATCAGAATTCAAAGAGTAAAATTAGTTCCCATATGTATTAAAGGGATAATCAAAATATTTTATGAGTTTGTGCAACTTTAACATAACAAATTCCTTTAACAGAACAACTTACCAAAATGAGAACAAGAAGAAATAAAAAATCAGAATAGCCTTATATATCTGGTTAAAAAATTGAATTTGTAATTAAAGAGCTTTCCACAGAGAAAACTCTAGATCCAGATGGCTTTTCTGGTGAATTCCATCAAATACTGAAGAAAGAAATTGTACCAGTTTTACACAATTCTTCCATAAAATAGAGGGGGAGGGGAATTTTCCAAGTCATTAGAGGCAGCATGACCTTGATAGGCTTAGTACAAGGCTTAATAACTTGCATTAGCCCTGATAGCAAAAACCCCATGAGGATATTACAAAAAAGGAAAACTACAGACCAAATGTATCCTGACCCCAGCTGTTTTGGGTTGTGGGATGGGGGTGGATTCTCCTCTGTGCTCATTTTATTTCCAGTTTCTTCTGGAGGAAGACAGCAGATGTTCAGTCAACTGATAGGGTGAGAACTAAAGTTTAAACCAACCACAAAAGGAAGATATCATGTGAGGGTTTCTGTTCAGAAAGTTTGAAAATGTTTCAGGGGCCATCAGATAGGAAGCCACCCTGGGTCATAAGTCATGTGGCCTCTTCAGGAAACCCAAAGCTTCAGCTGCCTCAACCTCACCTCTGACCTCTTCAAAGTCTTAACATCTGAGAATAGAAAGGATGCTGTGGTGTTGGAGGCAATGAGATAAGAGAATGGGAGAATAGGAAACTACTTTGGAAAACATCTATTCAATTATGCACAAACTTTAGTTTTTTTAATTTTTTTTTAAAAACTCATGCCTTGCTTTGATATACAAAGTTTTACATTCCCAGGAGATTCTACTTTGCTTTTGAAGTGAGACTCTATCTTCTGTGAATTTCCATCAGGGCATTAAAATAATTTTAATTAATAATTTTAATATTAATAACTTAATAATTTTAATTTTGAGGAGCACAGGGACCTCAGGAGCTGAGAGCAGGCTCTGCTGATACCAGCAGGAGTTCAAATCCTCAGGAGCCAAGGGCAGCCCCCACTGACAGATGTTAGGAGTGCAGTGCTGTAGCATTGGCGGTCTGCTGCTAGCACAGACACCACTGCTGCACTGGTGGACCACTGCCACAGCAGCAGCCACAGCAGCCACAGCACCCGCTGCCACCGTGCATGCAGCCTGCCAACCACTCAACTGCACTGACACAAGGAGGGTCACCCGTGGAGCCTAAGGAAAAGGGTGAGTGAGTGCAGGCCTGTGACCCAGTGGCCCAACCCACAGGGGGAGTTAAACTGCCCCCCCATTAGTGCACTTGGGTATGGGAGGTATTTGCACAGCCCACATGACTGTCTGGATCCTGGGAGAGACACATGTGGAACCCAGAGAAAGTGCATAAACCAAGGATAGCCAAACATACTACGGAAGACAATTCCCCCCACCACCACCAACTGGGTGAAGAAAAAGCCACCCTGGGTCATAAGTCATGTGGCCTCTTCAGGAAACCCAAAGCTTCAGCTGCCTCAACCTCACCTCTGACCTCTTCAAAGTCTTAACATCTGAGAATAGAAAGGATGCTGTGGTGTTGGAGGCAATGAGATAAGAGAATGGGAGAATAGGAAACTACTTTGGAAAACATCTATTCAATTATGCACAAACTTTAGTTTTTTTAATTTTTTTTTAAAAACTCATGCCTTGCTTTGATATACAAAGTTTTACATTCCCAGGAGATTCTACTTTGCTTTTGAAGTGAGACTCTATCTTCTGTGAATTTCCATCAGGGCATTAAAATAATTTTAATTAATAATTTTAATATTAATAACTTAATAATTTTAATTTTGAGGAGCACAGGGACCTCAGGAGCTGAGAGCAGGCTCTGCTGATACCAGCAGGAGTTCAAATCCTCAGGAGCCAAGGGCAGCCCCCACTGACAGATGTTAGGAGTGCAGTGCTGTAGCATTGGCGGTCTGCTGCTAGCACAGACACCACTGCTGCACTGGTGGACCACTGCCACAGCAGCAGCCACAGCAGCCACAGCACCCGCTGCCACCGTGCATGCAGCCTGCCAACCACTCAACTGCACTGACACAAGGAGGGTCACCCGTGGAGCCTAAGGAAAAGGGTGAGTGAGTGCAGGCCTGTGACCCAGTGGCCCAACCCACAGGGGGAGTTAAACTGCCCCCCCATTAGTGCACTTGGGTATGGGAGGTATTTGCACAGCCCACATGACTGTCTGGATCCTGGGAGAGACACATGTGGAACCCAGAGAAAGTGCATAAACCAAGGATAGCCAAACATACTACGGAAGACAATTCCCCCCACCACCACCAACTGGGTGAAGAAAGGACACAGGAGTAACCTCTGCTGTAGGAAAGAGGGAAGAGAAACCCCACCAAGGGTCATTCTTTCAAACTGAGGAGCTCCAGTGCACCTCAGTCCACCCATAAGGGTCACGGAATTCTACCCAGGGTGCCAACAAGCCCAGCTGGGGTCATCAACCCCCACCAAAGAGCCACAGGGCACCCAGGTGCTTTCCCCAAGAACTCCAGAGCTCGCCCACATCCTCAATGAACCAACAAAGTGTCAGTAACCTCAGCAAGGAGTCATTAAGTGCCACTGTGCCTAGACCACAGAGGCACTCATACAACCCCAACAATGAATATGGCTGAAGTACCCACATGGAGACCACACAACTGCAAATACCCAGAACCAATACTAAAGCACCCTACACAATGGTCAACATAAAATACATCTGCAGGAGGAAGTGTGTCTCCTCAAAGCCCACTCCAGAGTAGTAGAAGAAGCAACCGCTATACCAGATGACCAAAAATCAATGCAGAGATTCTAGAAATACAAAAAAGAAAAACAAAAACAAGAAACAAGAAAATATGGCAGGCGGGGGCACCGAGGGCCTCAGCCATGCCCTCAGACATCTGCAACCAGCCCAGCAATGACCACTGAGCCACCACTGGAAGTACCCTGGCTTTGAAGCCAGAGTGGTAGGAGGATGAGGGCCTCAGCCATGCCCCCTCCAATGACAGCAGCCCAGCGGTGACCACTGAGTGGCAGCAGGAAGTGCCGTGGGCTCCCAAGTCGGGGCAGTGGGGGGCCAAGACCTCAGCCACATCCTGCCAACATCCGCAACCAGCCCAGCTATGACTACTGAGCCACTGCCGGAAGTGCCCTGGGCTCCCAAGCTGGGGCAGTCAGGGGCTGAAGTCCTCAGCCACGCCCCCGATGTCCACACCAAGCCCAGCAATGACCACCGAGCTGCCACTGGAAATGCCCCAGGCTCCTGAGCTGGGGCGGTGGAGGGCTGAGAGCCTTAGCCACACCCCCCTGACATCTGCCTCCAGCCCAGCAATGACTGAGCTGCAACTGGATGCTGGATGACCCCTGGTTTCCCCTGCCAGAATGAGGGGGGTGCCATGGGCCTTGATCATGCCCCCCCACTAAGTCTGAAGGGGCCAGGGCTAAAATATGGCTAAGCCTCTTTAAACGTTAAGCACATTTGATGTACATAACACAGACTATTGATGTGTGTGTGTCTGTGTTTTTGTTGTTGGGAATGAATTGGTTCTGGTATAGAGTAAATGTGCCGTGTGTCCACCTACCATTTTATGGGAAAAAAACCATAGAAGAGAATTAAAAACATATGATCCCAGGAACTTCACAGTTTACTTATTATTATTTTATTTATAATTTTCTTTTTCTTTTTTTTTTTCCTTTTTTGTCTTTTTTTTTACTGACCGGTAATGGGATCGCAACCCTCGGTGTCGCGCCCGTACCGGGGACCGGGAACAGGGTCGCAACCCTGGTGTTGCTCCCGCACCGCGCTCAGCCAGTGAGCGGGAACCGGTCTCCACACGGGATCTGAACCCTCAGCGGGAGCGCCGCCATGCTCCCAAGCAGTGCACTCTCCAGTGCACCACCGGGCCGGCCCTATTTATAATTTTCTTATACGCAGTAGAAATATTAGTATTATAAAGAAGAGAAAGTTTTCAGGAACATAAAACTGGCTTTAGGGATTTACAAATGAAAGGAACTTTATGTTTACAGATTTCAAAAGATTTTAGTATTATATTTCAATGCAAAGAGTAACTTTATTTTATTTTTATTTTTATTTTTTTCCTTTTTTTGTCTTTTTTCGTGACCAGCAACGGATCGCAACCCTCAGTGTCGCACCCATACCGGACCGGGACCGGCAACGGGATTGCAACCCTCGGTGTTGCACCCGCACCTCGCTCAGCCAGTGAGTGGCCGGTCTGTATGTGGGATCCGAACCCTCAGCAGGAGCGCCGCTGCGCTCCCAAGTGGTGCACTGTAGCAGTGCGCCATTGGGCCAGCCGCAAAGAGTAACTTTTAAAATAATTTGGTTCATTAATATATAGAGAGATATGTTAAGACTTAAACACGTCGCAGAATCTCGAACATGATGTTAGGCACTACATTTTACAGGGGAGGATCTGTGATTCACCCACTAGATGATAGTAAGTAGTTAATGACCTGTAACTATGACCTAGGAATCCTGCATTCTAGTCCAGTGATCTTTCTCAATATCATCATGAACGTTTTGGGTATAATAAACAGTAAGCTACAGAATAAATTGCACACACTAAAGAGCAAGCAGTAAAATGAACTGCACATGCTGTGTGATACACAAAATAACAGAATTAGCAATTTGACACATGACTGCATACAAAATGAAATCCACAATTGCATTTTGATTAGGACCATTTCTAGGCAATTTGCTTTGGCGATGGTGGTGCAATGCCCCTGAATTTCCATGTACTTCACAAGACTCCCTTTGAAATCCTTTAATCTTCCCTCTGATCCCACAGGTCCACATTTCGACCCCTGTACTAGGCTGTACAGACCATTGGTGCAGTGGTCACCCTTTTTCTCCATCATCAGGCCTCCAATCAAGTTCATTAGGTCCTTCACCTGCTCATCCCATTCACTCCCTTCAGCACGGTTATTAAAGGCACAGAGTCGCCCCCCACATGCTGCCACCAGCTTGCTTAGGGCTTTGTTGTCTGTGTCACGGGTGTAATCCATCAAGGAACCACCATTGAGGTCCTCCTTGTGAGTAAAGAGGACAATTGTGTGTCCAATGGCATCTTTTCCAAAGATCTCCTTTATGCTCTGTGCAGAGTCCTGGTCCTGGGTGGTGTATTGGCCCAGCTGGGTCACAAGGAGCAGCACGTGGGGTCCTGGTGCAGAGAGTAAGTAGCACCTCTGCACCTCTTTGTACAGGGCTTCAGAGTGGCCTTTCCCAGAAAATATATATGGTGTGTCAATAATGATCATTTCCCTCTTTCCCCAGCTTTCCTGACTTTCACTGCAAGTCTTGGTCAAGGTCTGGGCACTCAGCCTCGACTCAAATGCTGGCTTCCTGAGGATGCTGTTCCCTGTAGCACTTTTGCGGGTTCCTGTTTTACCCACCAGAATGATTCTCAGCTCTGATTCTCTGGCATCTTGGCTCTTCATAGATGGTCCTGTTAGGAGCGAGTTTACTATGTTATTACTATACTGATCATACCAATGGACTATCTTTGATGATAAAGAGATATCCTACATGATGGGACAAGACACTCACAATATACTGTGTTTATGAAATAAAATCTAACTGCATTATCAAATAAGATGTCTTAACTATGGTTTCTAAACCATCTGGATTTCTCTATGATTGCAGAGTACTGCTATGTTGGATCCTAGAAAAACATACTTGAAGGACAAGATGGATTTAGAAACATAATTCATCGTGTAAGCCTGGCTTTCTCAAACCAATTTTCTGGAGATCAGAGATGTGAAGCTAAGACTGTGGGTTCCATCTCAAGGTGGGCATAGGAGCCTGACTGCTCTTCTGATCTTGGCTGGGCAGAGTGTGGCCATGAGCAGCAGGGAAATGGCTCAATTGGGGACATAGTAGAAGGAGCAGTGTAAAAACTATTCTCACTAAAGAAGAAACAGCTGAGAGCTTATCTTTTCTTTAGAAAGGAAAGCATAATTTTTATATAAAATAGGCACAGAATATGGTAAACTCCCTTCTCTCCTTCCCCGTATCCCTTCAACATGTGTAACATTCTGTAGAGAGGAATGAATTGGACAGAGGCAGGAAGGAGCTTAAGGATTCTAGAAAAAATTGTGAACCAGATGCACGAAAGGGGAGGGCCTAGGAGCCACCATGCCATTTCTGCTGGTCCATGTGGCTGTAACAGGTATAAACTGAGCAGGGAGGGTTAGTGGCAGAATCAGGATGCTGCTTTGTGGTGAGAGAGGAGCAATTTAACTTGCAAGGCAGGGGCGAATCTGGCTCCTTTGGGTTAACCCCTTGTTTCCTCCACTATAAGGGAGAAACATTTGACCTATATGAATGAATGGAATACTATGATAAGAGAAGAAACTTTCTGGCAGCAGGTCTTGGAGGGGAATTTCCAAGACAACCAGGACTCTTCTGCTAAGCCCATTGCCTTTTGGGCTTTAGCCATTCTTCACTCTCATGTTGCAGAGAGAAAGTCAGATGGAGGAAATCTACACAGAATATAGAGTATCAGAGCTGAAAACGAGCTTAGATTGTATGAAGGAAATTAGCCTACTGAGAGGTGATATGCCCTCATTAAGAATAAGGAATTTGGAGCTGGATTGCCAGTTGGCCTTTTAATTGCTAGACACACAATCCCTCCAGGTCTTCCCACATTGCATGTTTGGACCTGCCATACGGAGTACACAGATGGCTTGTCAGGATCAGCCCCTCCTCCTGCCTGACTGGGAAGGAGGGAGTAAAGGATGGAGGAGGCAGAGCTGGAAGGAGAGGAAGACCTCTAGCAGGAACCAGAGCTGAGGGCCGAGGCTGCGCAGAGGAAAGGGAAACTTGAATTGAATGTAGGTTTGATGTTAGACTGGACTGAACACTCCAACAGCTGATACATGTGTCATAGTTACTTGAATAAGACCGTTCTTATAGTCCATGTCAATCGGAAAGGAATCTGCCTAAGCTGGCTTCGAGAAGTCGAAATCGCATAATTTAAGGCAGTGTTGGGAGGGAAAATAGTTGTTTCTCATTTAGATCTCATAGACCTCATCTTATTCAATAAATGAGTTCCAGACACAGTGAAGCCAGAGACGCCCTGTTCTCACAGGTGGGTTGAGTGTAAAGTGAACTTGGCAGGGTAGGGGGGAGATCTGGGCTGCTGTTGATGTAAGGGACTGAAAGAGGGTGGCGAGGGGCAGAGCCACGAGGAAGGGGAGGGAGTGGGGAAAGGGAGTCAAGGCACATAGAGAGAAAGCTAGGCAGACAGAGAGCAGGAACAGGTGGGGGAGGGGAGAGAGAGAGAGGAGACAGATGGACAGACAACCTACAGAAGGGAGGGGGAGCAAAGAGAAGAGCGAATGTGAGGAGAAGGAATATTCCAGATAGATCTGAGAGATCGGCATGTAGGGGAGACCTGTGGATGCATATTTTGGCTCCTGGTAGAATACGTTAGCCATGAGTCCAGTGGCTGTGGGAGTTAGAACGAGATCCCTCGCCCTTTTTGTATTTTCCCAGACATCATCTGAAAGAGCCAACCACACACACAGGAGGCCACGTTCTTACCACATTGACTGTGTTTACTTTCGTCCATTGGTGTTTCTGAGGGACAGAGAGACAAGAAAGCATGATTTTTCAGTTCTGAATCATAAAGCACCCTTATATTTCTAGACGACTGTGTTTCACTTGTCTGCTCTAACTGATGAGGTGGGTGGGAAGAGAATTACTATTCCTACTTTATGGAGAGATGGAGTGAGTTTCCCCAAGTCACGCAGGAGCTGGGCAGCAGGTTTCATCTGTAAGCCCCATGCCCAGCTCCTCCGGCTTCCTTCCTGCCTTCCCCTCACAAGTCCTCCAAGGCCCTTCTTTGCCTTTCCTGGGCCACACACCCTCACTTCTTTCAACTTTTGCCCCCTCTTCCCTTCTCTGGGTCTCTTTCCCTCCTCGCCTCCTTCTCTCCGCTTCTCTACTCTCTCCAAACCCACCTCCCTGCATGTGGAGTCTTTGCTGAGAGACTCATGAATTACGAGCATGACTCTGAGAAAGTGCATAATCTTTAAGCCAGAAATATACTTCATTCGATCCATTAATTACTTCTTTTCTCCTTCCCCATCAGGCACCAGTGATGAAACCCTGCGATCTAGTAACTTTTCCTATGCAGGGAGAGTATCCATTCACCTTCATCAGATAGTTTCTCTTTCTTAAATTTGACAAACATAGACCAAGGCTACAAACACAGAAAACTTACAGCCACAGGTTAATGCCCAAATTCTTCCCGCTTAGTGCTTTTTATTAGCTTTATGCTAAAGAAACTCCTTGCCAGTAATGCGTAAAATAAACTATATAGTTATCCTGTAAACTGGTTTTACTTAAGCTGAAGACAGTCACTCTAAATTGTTTCCTTCAGAACAGGGCAAATTTGTTCTTAAAACAAAAAAAGGAAAAATTTAGTGCATGGCCTTGGACCTAGAAATCAACACGGCAGAGCTTTTTGTAAATGTGGACTTAGCTGTTCACTGCCCAAAGAAACAGATGGCTCCCTGTTCAAACCTGTGACCTTCCAGCACAGCTCTAAGAGATAAAGAAAATAAAACGGAAACTCCAGTCTGTCTTTAATCTCCGAGGAGCTTCCCAGCTACAAAAGAGCCCCAGCACCTGACTGTGTGAGATGCTCATTTATGTCCTACATACAAAAGAAACAGTTCAAATGTGAATTTAATCTGTAGTTATTGGCTACTATGTGGACCAACAGTCTCTTCTCAAAAGTGAAAAAAGAGTGTTTGAATGATTTGAACTGGACAGGAAAGAAAGGCAGGGACACTGGGGAAGTTGTAGATTTGATTCCTTCGCTCCTGGGCTGTGTCCCAACAGTTAGATGTCTGCCTAAATGCACGCGACCCTCTGAGAAGGGCTTAAACCTCATTCACGTGGGTAGCAGGGATTGCTCCAAAGGCAGGTGCAGTTGGAGGAGGGGAGAGAGCGCATAGGACAGGGGAACACCTCTGATAGGCGCTATACAGGGGGAGAAGGGCACAAAAAGGGCAGCCCCAGAAGAGCCAGTGTCGTCAGAGTCTGACCGTGAGTAATAGTCATTAACCATCATAGCATTTTAAAATAACTCACTCATGGCTTCTCTGCCTTTCTTCCCTGTCCAGCTCTGTAATTTCAGCGAACACAGCCCTGAGGAGTAATTATCTGGGTGGTGTCTACAATAATAATCCAGAGTGCCTACATTCAGGAAGAACAACCCAAAGAGTTTAAAGTTGAAATCATCCAAATACTTTTTTCTTATATATAGGACAATCACCACAGCAGGGGAAGATAGAATATGGAATTTATATTACCTTTAAATATCCCAGGTTAGTAGTGGCATGCGTTGCTTTCTTTCCCAATCCATTGATCAGGAATAATAACATGACTGTGAGCTCAGTATAAGGGAGGCTGGAAAACGCAGAAGATCCCATGGAACCTGGTGAACACCACCAACTTCCTAACACACTGTTATTGTTTTGTCTTGTATTCTCCCAGATCCTTCACCATGCAATCTCTTAAGTGTGCTTAAGGAATAATACAACACGGGCAACTCCTGCTTAGTATCAGCAATCTACCCCTAAAAAGGAAACATTCCCTGTGAAAACACTAACTGGAACCTATTTTTTTATTGTTTTATATCTAAAACAAATATAATGCAATATATATCAAATCCAAAGCCGATCAATTTTCCAAATCATATACAAAATTCAGCAAAATACCTAAATATAATAAAAACTGTCATCTTAGAGTACACAACACTTAAAACACTGCTTTTCTGATTACCAGAAAATACTTTTGGTTTATAGAAGAAAGCTATTCAATAACGAAAGTGAGAGTCCAGGGCAGTCTCCAGGGTTGATTAATTCAATGAATCAACAACGTGACCCATGTTCATTTCATCTCTCCACTTGTCCATTTTCACTGTTGGCTTTATCTTCCCTTTGGTAGAAAGATGGGTTGTAGTTGCATAAATTATACATAAATGTCTAAAGGAAGAATTTTCTACAAGATGCAAAAATGATAAATATATGTATGTCTAATAACAGAGCTTCAAAATACATAAAGCAAAAATTGTCAGAACTAGAGGGAGAAAAAATCAAATCTACAAATGTAGTTGGAGATTCTAATACCCCACTTTCAGTAACTGATAGAATAACTTGAGAAAAAATTTATAATAATATAGAAGATCAGAAAAGCACATTTAACCATCTTGATATAATTGATTTTTTTATAATTGCATCGGTTGTTACCCTTTAGAATGTGAGCTAATACTGTGGTTCTTTTTCTTTTTTTTATTTTAATCGTAGGGCAACTAATACCTTATTAACACTGATGTTGGTTATTGGCAATTGATTAATTAATTTATTTAAAAATCAGTGTAGATTCACTCCTTTTTGTCCTTTTTCATTAAAGGCTGTTATCTGAGGAGTAAATTTAGAAAAATGTCTTTTAATATTGATTGAGATAATTCCATGATGTTTTTCTTTAGACCTGTTATTATTGTAAACCACACTCGTAAGTTTCCTAATATAGGTGCTGTGTGTGTGTGTATAAGAGGTTGGCTTCCAAACAATGCAGACTGTTGAGATGGAGACAGAACAGAGATGAGGGAAGTTTGTCAGGGAATCCTTCAGGGTAACGGTCAAGGGTGGGGAAAGGACACAGGATTAGGCAGAGAGAAGTTAGACTGAAATGGAGTCTCAGCAAATGTCGACTCCACAGGGAGCTCTACAGTTTGGAAGGTGAGCGCACTGGGCTTTATAATCCCCACCAGCCAGTTATTGGATGTAAACTTCCCCTGGGAGACACTTGACCTTACATAAGACATCTCTCTTCAGGAGAAGCCAACTTCTAGACAGGGCTGGCAGCTGGAGAGCTGGGGGCCTGGCAGCATTCCAGCAGCTGGAGGAATAGGACCTTCTGTTTTTATACTGTTTTTAGAGGTTTGGAGACTCAAATATTACTTCTGTTTAGTTCTTTGGGCTGTTTGTAGGGAAGTCCCAGCATAGTTTTAAAGATCACCCTGATGAAATTTCTGCTTGGCCAACCCTCCCATACCTGTCCCTTCTGAACACTGGCCCATGAACATATAAGGACATTTTCTTTGCATCCTATGCCTTCTAGTGAGTGATGTGACTACAGCCTTAATTGACGGTAAAGCAGAAGTGGGGAGGAGGTGAGGAAGGAAAGGGCCGTGGCTGAGTGAAGGAACACGTTTTACTCCAAACCATGGAATTTACAGCAATTCATTTTATTTCTCTGGTTCGAGGCAATTCTGAGAAAAGGGTCAAGTGAAAATAATAGACCACAGACTTCTTGCAGTCATATTGAGATGTATTTGACAATTGTTCTGTGTTTTTTGTAAAGGGTTTATTTACAAAGCAGTACTGTTCAATAGAACATTCTGTGATGATGGAAGTGTCCAGTATGGTAGCCACTAGCCACATGTGGCCATCGAGCACTTGCAATGTGATGAGTGTGATGGGGAAACTCAATTTTACATTTTATTTCATATAATTAAATGGCCACTTGTGACTAGTGACTACCATTTTTGGCAGTGCAGTTATAGAGTATGTCATGTTTAACAAGGGGATGAACAGCATTGTGCTATGGCAGGAAAGGGGTGCACAGGTAAAGATACCGTGAGAAATTGCAAAGCAAAAAGAGCAAGTGGATTTAACATAAAAAAAAAATTCCTAAACCTGGGGTTGAATTATTATTGATGAGTTTAAAAATTATAGTGGCCTCTTATAGGCTTGTTTAGCTTCCTGCCCTCCTAGGTAATTTTCAGCTCCTGATTATATTTTGGAATAACTAAGAATTAATAAGAGGATGTTTAACTTCCAGATATCCCTCATTATTTGAACTCCCATAATTTGAATATGTGCTATAAACAACTTGCAAACAATTTTACCCCAAATTAATATTTTTTAATCTCAATAGATGCTTAATATATTAAGGTTTGACTGGAAATGCATTTTAATTAACAATGTCAATGATAATAGTCAATTCTGTTTGTACATCCTTTTTTTTTTTTTTGGTTTCTATCCTTAAGTGTCTTTTTTTTAAGTTTATTTATTTATTAATATTACTTTTTTACATTTTAAGATGTTGCAGATCAGTTATGGGGAGGGGGAGAGGAGAAGGGGAAAGGAAATAGGGAGAAGGAGGAGGGCGAGGGGGTGTGGTTGAAGCCAGTGGCACCCTCATTCCCGCACTGGAGACATAGGGGATTCCAGCAGTGGCTCAGTCATTGTTGGGTTGGATGCAGATATCTGGGGGGGTAGCTCAAGCCCTTGGCCCCCATCGCCCCAGCTCTGGAGCCCAGGGCACTTCCTGCAGTGGCCTGGTGGATGTCGCTGGGCTGGCTGCAGGTGTTGGGAGGGATGGCGGAGGCCCTCGGCCCCCACCACTCCAGCTTGGGGACCAGAGGTGCTCCCTGTGGCAGTTCAGTGGTTGTCGCTGGGCTTGTTGCAAATGTTGAGGGAGCATGGCTGAGGCCCTCCGCCCTCCAAAATTAATTATTTGAATCAAAACTCCACTGACACAAATCTGGCTGTGCACACCAGTGTAAACAAGGACATCGCCAGTGACTCTAGGGAAGAGGGTGAAGAGTGAGCAGTGGTCATATCTTAGCTGTTCCCAAACAGGATTGTGTCACCTGCCCCTATTGTCTAAATTTGGTTTTAATTGTTGGAATCACCTTCTCTACATCAATTGAAAATTTCTTTTATGAAAGGATAAGGACAATTTATTGTTGATTTTCAAAGTTCCATGGAAGTGATTGGTGCAAAGCAAAACAACGACACAAACCAAAAATCCCAACAAACGAACAGCCTGACCTGGATCTTTTTTATCAAGGCTGGATTCAGTAATGTGTACACTGAAAAATGTGAAGCACTATTAGCCTTACAGAGCAAAAAACTTACTGCCAAAGAACTCCTTCAAATTGTTGCTCTTAGATGCAAGCCGTCAATCTTAGAATAATCTTAAAGATTAATTGACTACATTTTTAAATTCCAAAAAGTTTAAAAAAACTGTAAGTCATGCAAAAGATATCAACTGAAGCATTCCAGTAAAAGGGGCAATTACAGGCACAGTGCTACGTTATCAAGAGGTGCATGCTTGCAGGCAAAGGGAACACAGAGACGTTCGTTTTGAGTGTTTCCCATGACATTGCTTTGTCTGTGATTTCAGATGATGGAGGGTCAAGTGCCACAATGTAAGCACAGTTCCTAGTCCCTCAGAACTGGACATGGATGAAACTCAGGTGTGAACAGTTCCACCCCTTCCTTTCCCAGTTGGCCCCACACACTTGCACGCCCACTGAGCAGCCACCGTGTCTACTCTTTGATATCCCCCCTCTCTCCTCCAAACCTCTTTTAGGCAACTCTAATCAGTAAATAAACGTGGTGGGGTTATATTTGTTTCTTTTTTTTTTTAATTTGTGAGTGTAATTTGAATTCATTATCTACATCAACCTATTTTAATATTTAACCTATTTTTCTGAATGTTTGTAGAAGAGTAGTAGAAAAGGTTGTTTGTATTCATATCGTTGCTTACTGTAGACAAACTCAAGTTTAGTATTAAATGAATGAATAAAACTAATGGATAAAATGTTAAATAATTAGCTGATTGGTACTTAATTGCCATACATTTTGTAGAAATCCTTGCTGGATTATATTATGGTTGTTTAAGAGTGTTTTAGTGATATTTGGAGGAACTTATTGGGGTTTTGAATTGTCTAGGAACACACTGCTACTTTTCCCCTTTAAGTTATGAAATATAGATTCCCTCAATCTGAAATTTTGCTATGTAACTTTTTTGGGGTCTGCATTACATTCAAACCAAGGGATTCCTCAACTATGAGATATGAGGTGAATTGGGGTGTGTCACAGTCAGGTGGGTGTAACTGTGGTCTCTGTGAATTATGGATTCAAGACCCTCTCCCTCATCGGAATTTGTATGACCTGAATTTTGGTGGCTTTATCGGGGTCCTTCTCCAAATCCTTTGCCTTCCCCGCACCTCACCCCCTCAGTGCCTGGAAACAGCTGGTGAGGAGCCCTGCTGGAACATTCGAGGTGAGCCCTCTGGGGCCCCACCCCACTCTGTTCCTCTGCTCATAACCCCGTCAGCCCCCATCTCCTCTGGACCACTCCCCTTCCAGTTTTACTTTTTCTTCCCTGAGTTAGACCTCCTGGAGTCTTGAGAAGAACTTGATTTCTGGGCATTTTTGCCCAGAATGAAAAATTGCTGTTTCTGGTTCCATGTGTGAAAGGAAACCACAAGACCCAGGGCTGCTATGAAGACAAAGTTTCCCATCCTTCAAAAAGGACAGAAGAATGTTTTATCTTGTGAAATCGAA
>NW_007733691.1:15272-15736 GCF_000696425.1 Galeopterus variegatus | reverse complement strand
ATTTTTTACCTGCTCAGAGTCCATTAGTGACCACATATGGGCAAAATACATCCTCTATGTTCTCACTGAGTTCTAGTTCCTAGAGGGCAACTGACCAGCTAAGTGACCTTATGCAAATGAATTTGTGCAAACTTGAGCCTAATTTCCCTCATCTTAAAATGGGAACAATTTAAACTACTCAGTAGTGTTGTCAGAATTAAGGGAGAAAGTACATGTAAAGCATGAATTCCCAGTGGCTAGCAGAGGGGTTTTCAAGCCTTCGCCTGCATCAGAGTCATCTGAAGAACTTGTTAAAAATACAGATGGCTAGGAAACATTCCTGGAGTTCCTGAATCAGTAGATTTTGGATGGAGCCTGAAAATTGCATTCCTAACAGTTCCTGTGAGGATGCTGGTTCGAGGACCTCACTTTGAGAACTACTGCCCTAGGGAACTGTCGCCATTTGCATTGTTGAAGGTGAGTCA
>NW_007733691.1:12711-13539 GCF_000696425.1 Galeopterus variegatus | reverse complement strand
AATGAGTAAAAGATAAGTGACTCAGAAAAATGAGTGACTTGACCAGCATTTCTAAGAGAACAAGTGTGGGGTCAGAGCCTGGAATCTAACTTTCTAGACCCAAGCCCGTTGCTGAGTCTATCACTGATAAGTAGCAGAACAGAAGGAGATGGGGCTGGGAAGACAGTTTGCAGCCTGGTGTAAAAGCCGTCACTTCCAGGAGAAGAAGAGTGAACTGTAACTGACAGTGGTGAAGGCCTCCTGAGCAACGGGCACATGATGAGTCTGAGCTGCATAATCTTGGTCTGGTAAATGCAGATTAAATTAAGGAATGAAACAGGACAAGAGAGAAGTTCTTTCTGTCTGCAGGAGCTCTTCCTGTTCCTTCCCCTTCCCTCCTCTCCCTCACTCCCTGGACCCGTATTTTACATTCTCACTATTAGTCTGTGCCTCTCTCTCTTCTGCTTCATGTCCTTTCTCTCTGTCCTCTCTCTTTCTTGCACAACGTCCTGCTATCAATCATTAGGAAATCTGAACATCCAACCTCACTGGAACACCCTACCCTCAGTTCCGCCCCTGAACCTGGGACTGATGGGTCCTGAAGTTAACAAAGTACAGCAGAGACACTGGCTTTCCAGGAAAGGCCCCCCCAGGCCCCGCCCAGGCTGCTGCTCTGAGACCCCCCCCCCCCCCAGCAACCTTACACACACGCATGCACACATGCACACTCACGCATGAGCACGCACACATGCATGTACACACTCACACATGAGCACGCACACATGCACGCACACATTCATGCACACACACACACACGCACACACGTGGGGCACCAGTACCCAGCCAGAT
>NW_007733691.1:6241-9858 GCF_000696425.1 Galeopterus variegatus | reverse complement strand
CTAACTGTGGGACTTTCACACACCCCTTCTTTGTCACCTTCTATCATAAACAGAAACTTTAAAAAGTATTTGGAATATACCAGGGGGATGTTGGAGGAACTATTAATGTAATGGAGATAATATTTTTAAAAGCACGAACTGCTTTACGGAAGAGGAGAGCAGGGAGATGACAAAGACTGTGGTGACGCCTTTGACGGCATGTATCGCCATCCTGTCCAGCTGCCCCAATATGACAATATGACAATTTGTGGTCCCCAAGGATCAATCAAAATCTGAAAAAAATTATGTAATACTTTTTTTTAGAAAAAGGAAGGCACGCAGTTTATCAGTGAATTGGACATTGTCGCCTCTGACCCAGGGCTCGGTGGTGAGAAGTCCCGCCTACGGCCTGTGGCCAGCCACAGCCCTTGGGAGAACTGTCCAGAACGTCCAGTTTACCTTTCATCCTCCCCTCTGCGCTGTTGCTCCTGATGTCAGAGCCCACTTCCCCTCCCCCGCCGAAGGCCCAGAGCTCACAAGCTCCCTTGTGGTGTCCTGGTTCCCACAGGAAAGGGGAAGGAACGTGCTGGCGTCCCCTCAGCACACCCAAGGAGGCTCTTCTAAGGATGAGGGGGCTCTGGAAGGAAGGGCGGGCTGGACCTGAGCGTCTGAGGCTTTGCTCAGAAAACCTGGATGTCGGGGACAAAGAGAGAAGTGGCCCTGAGAAGCCCTGGGGAATGCGGCAGTGAAAGCAGAGGTGACTGAGGCCCAGGGAAGGGTCTTGAGTAGACCTGGGGGCAAAAGGTCGGGGCTGGGGCCATGTGGGCAGCCCCAGGGGGACGGGCCCCACTGGAGACCTGTCCTCCTCACTTTCCCATTCTGGCCCTTTCTCAGTGCGTCAATAGGTCAAGAAGGACACTGAGGTCATGGCATCACACACACACACAGAGGCCGCAGGAGCCCGCTGCGCCCGCGGCGGTCAGCAGGAAGCGGGACCTTCCTTCTCACACACGGGATGGAAGCGTCCCGTCCCTTCCACCCCTTTCCTCCCTTCCCTTCATCCCCCTGCACCTCCTTCTGTCGCACAGTTCCTCATGGTGCACCTTCCATGGGCTCGGCTCTGGGATACAGTGTTGACAAGACGTGCCCTGGTTCCCACAGGAAAGGGGAAGGAACGTGCTGGCGTCCCCTCAGCACACCCCAGGAGGCTCTTCTAAGGATGAGGGGGCTCTGGAAGGGAGGGCAGCCTGGACCTGAGCGTCTGAGGCTTTGCTCAGAAAACCTGGATGTCGGGGACAAAGAGAGAAGTGGCCCTGAGAAGCCCTGGGGAATGCGGCAGTGAAAGCAGAGGTGACTGAGGCCCAGGGAAGGGTCTTGAGTAGACCTGGGGCAAGGGGTAGAGATGGGGGCCGTGTGGGCAGCCCCAGGGGGACGGGCCCCACTGGAGACCTGTCCTCCTCACTTTCCCATTCTGGCCCTTTCTCAGTGCGTCAATAGGTCAAGAAGGACACTGAGGTCATGGCATCACACACACACACAGAGGCCGCAGGAGCCCGCTGCGCCCGCGGCGGTCAGCAGGAAGCGGGACCTTCCTTCTCACACACGGGATGGGAGCGTCCCGTCCCTTCCACCCCTTTCCTCCCTTCCCTTCATCCCCCTGCACCTCCTTCTGTCGCACAGTTCCTCATGGTGCACCTTCCATGGGCTCGGCTCTGGGATACAGTGTTGACAAGACGTGCTCTCATCAAATGGGAGGGACACACCTCACCCTCATGACATAGATAAAGGACAGAATAAGGCAGTAATGCATGTAAGGGCCCACAAAGAAGGGGACAGAAGTCAAGGGCTAAGGGAGGGTGGTAGGAGGAAACCAGGTCGCTGGTCATATTGGGGGTGGGGGCGGAATGCTGGGGGGTGGCTGTTGAGGTGTGGGGCCTTTTGGTGGCCTGAGGAAGGTCAAATTGAATCACCCTCCTTCCTCCCCCTTGCCTCTTTCCTACATACCCCCCAGCCCTGATCCCTTCCAGAAGATGCTGAAGGGAGGACACCTTAGGTAAAAGTCCTGTGAGGCCCATGTCAGTGTCGTTTGTAAAGAACCAATGTCCCCACCGTTCTTGCCTCCCTTGACCCCTGCACACCCAGATGTTGATGCCCCCAAATTACCTGTTTTCTTCTCATTTAAAATCATTTTTTAATTTTGACAATCAAGAATCCAGACCTCAAGGAAAGCAACAGCATTATTATTCCCACAGGAAGAAATTCCTTCTTGCTGTTTCCCAAAGTGTGTCCCAGAGACCCTGTGTCCATACTCCACAAACAATTGTTTTATTTGAACACAATCTTTTTGTCAAGTTATCACTCAAATTTGCCCCCTTTAAGCTGAGGCCTACATTCTAAGACTCTGTCTTCTTCTAAGAACATACTTGGAACTCTTCCCCTGGCATGGCCTTTGGAGCTAGGAGTCCTGAAAGNTTCCTTCTTGCTGTTTCCCAAAGTGTGTCCCAGAGACCCTGTGTCCATACTCCACAAACAATTGTTTTATTTGAACACAATCTTTTTGTCAAGTTATCACTCAAATTTGCCCCCTTTAAGCTGAGGCCTACATTCTAAGACTCTGTCTTCTTCTAAGAACATACTTGGAACTCTTCCCCTGGCATGGCCTTTGGAGCTAGGAGTCCTGAAAGAAAATCAGTCTCTTTATTTTATGGCTGTCATAACTTGTCTGTTTACCGTAAGCACAAGATTGGGGTGCTTTTGAAAACTAAAATCTATTCTTAGATCAAATAGTGATTTCTGGACAGAAGCAAAAGTTTTGCCACAGGCAGGCCATGGGCTTGGCAGGAAAAGTGTCCTTCACATACACTAAAGCACATCCCCATGTACCCTGCAGATCTGGGAAACCCTGACACCTGGGGCTGGGCTTTGGTAGAGAGGAGCTGGTAGCCCATGTGACCAGGCAGGGAGGGGTCCAGGAGGTGAACAGGGGACATGGAACACCTGGAGTGGACCCTTTGGGTCAGCCTCACGGGGCGGGAGAAGGCAGGGGAGGGTGGATGGGATCTGCAGGGCAAGAAGGAAAACTGCTGGCTGGAAGCTGCTGTGATTTACAGGCAGGGGAACTGTAACAGCACTAAGTAAGGGTAGAGGGGAACAGCAAGAGACCAGGTCAACTTGCAGATCTCCATGAGCCCAGACAAACTGTTGGAGGAGCCCATGGGTCAGTGACAGTCACAGAATGCTCCTAAGGGGCCACGGGCTCCACAGGCAGTGCCAACAACAGAGGATGCATTTCAGCTTGAAATTTCTCACATTTGAGGCTTTACAGCATGTACATTGAATTATGGCCCTAACATGGCAAATTTGAGATTTCTGAAGTTTGTTGGTGTTTGTGGGGCGGGGCAGGCAGAGAGAAAGGTGGGGAGTGAGCTGGAGAGAAGCTTAACAGTCACAGTAAACGGAGAAAGAATAACAAACATCCGTTACTTCCAGGGCACCTGCCATACACTTAAAAGCACGTTCTTAATTTCACTGACAATTCGGCTAAATGTACTCTTCTCAGCCTCTTGTCTTACTTTCCTTTTTTCCTCATATGTCATCTTCATCGATTTTATGTTTTCCTCCTTTTCCTGCATACTCTG
>NW_007733691.1:2035-5565 GCF_000696425.1 Galeopterus variegatus | reverse complement strand
TCCACCAGCTCCTGCACCTGAGCTTCCTTCTCAGCCTCCCCTGCTCTGTCGTTGAAGGCACAGCCCGGCCCCCACACTCCCTGGTGATGTTTGGTAGGTTCACGCCCACATTGGCTCTGGTCCTCCAGCTCTTCTTTGCGAGTGATCAGGATGATCATGTGCCCCATGGCTGGCCTCCCACAGACAGCCTCGGTCACAGCCATGGTTTCCCTACCATCCTCCGTGTAGCAGCCCAGGTGCACAGCCATGACGATGGTGTGAGGTCCTGGGCAGGGGTAGAAGGCACCACAGCTGGTTTCCTCATAGGTGGTGGCCAGGCCTTCATCTAAGGTAGAGATGTCTGGGGTGTCAACAACCAGCAGGTCTCTCCCGTTACATTGCCGGGATGCTCTTTGACAGGTCCTCGCAGCAGCGTGGGGAGCAGCTCTACTCTCAAAGGTTGTCTTCCGAAGGGTGGTGTTTGCTGTCGCTCTTTTCCCACTTCCAGTTTCCTACCAGAATGAACCTCAGGGCACCATCCTCACACTCAGCCGTGATCACGTGACAAGGCTCTCCAATTTAGGCACCTTAACTGGGTATCGAAGGGAGAGAAAATATCAATTTAGATAAACTGGAAACCATTCCCAGCACTTCTTTTTTTTATTTCTTACGCTCCTGAAAATATAAATCGTTCCACATTTTCTAAGCTTGTGAACTTGTATCTCACTTAAAATCCTCCCTCTGGTATCTTCTACTCATTATTTCGGTTTCCATTGTATTTCCTGCTTATTTTTCTGGAGTGAAAGTGGCATTTACAATTTTAGAGTCTGCTTATTTTACTATTTGTCCATTTGTGTGATATATGTTTTGTTCTAGAGCAAACCCAACTTCGTTTACAGGATGTCAACTCCGAGGAATCCCTGTGGAAGTCATTAGCGTTCTGCCCTCCGTAGGAGCACTCATTCGATGGCACTAACAATGTGGACACGCACAGAAGCCTATGACTGCGGTGCGGGAGGCAGCAGAGCTCTGTCTCATTACACACAGCTGACCCCTGTGGGGACTCAACATGCAAGGAAAAAGATCATGTGGTGGGAGATGTGAAAACGGTCTTTAAAGTGGTATCCGCTATTCAGAGCAGTGTAAATTGTACGTTCTCAAGCTGCACTGAAGAAAAAAAAAAAAAAGGAAGATAAATTTGATGTCCTTATTTTTAAAATACTCTAATATTGGAAATAATATTTTTCTCCTTATGGTCTATAGTTACATAAAGTGTCTGAAGTGAGTTTGATGGTCATCTGGATCAGTAGTTTAGAGGATAATTTTGCATTGAGTGAGAAAATAGATCAGTTAATGTCTAAATTTTAAATTACATATATTTCTTGAAGGTAAATACAGCTTGTCAATATTGACCACAGTAAAGACATAAAATGAAAGAGACTAATGACCATGAGAGAAATAAAAAAGTACTTGAACAGCTCCCCACAAAAGAACATAATTTCCAGATGATTTTATAGGAGAATTCTGTTAAACTCTTAATGATCAGAGAATCCCAATGTTTCTTAAATTATCCCAGAACACAGGGAAAGAAAACTACACATCTGACAAGGGATTAATATCCAGAATATGTAAGGAACTCAAACAATTTCACAGTAAAAAAACAAATAATCCAATTTAAAAATGGGTAAAGGAGCTGAATAGACATTTTTCAAAGGAAGACACATAAATGTCCAACAGGTACATGAAAAAATGTTCAGCATCCTTAATCATCAGGGAAATGCAAATCAAAACCACACAGAGATATCGTCTCACTCCAGTTAGACTGGCCAGTATTAAAAAGACTGGTGGGGATGTGGAGAAAGGGGAACCTTCCTACACTGTTGATGAGACTGTAAATTAGCACATCCAGAATAGAAAACAATATGGATATTTCTCAGACAATCACAGATAGAGCTGCCATATGATCCAGCAATCCCACTGCTGGGTATATACTCAAAGGAAAACTTTAAATTCTTTCTATGAAGCAAATGTAACTTTGAGCTCCAAAGCGGACAGATTGGATCAAAAAGAGAAAACTAAAGATGAATTACACTTATTAACATCAATACAAAATCCTAATAAAATATTAGCAAAACAGATTTCAACAACATTTTAAAAAATGATAGATCATAGGGGCTGGCCCGTGGCTCACTTGAGAGAGCGTGGTGCTGACAACACCAAGTCAAGGGTTAAAATCTCCTTACTGGTCATCTTTAAAAAAATTTTTTTTAATTAAAAAAAAGATAGATCATGACCAAGAGGGGTTTATTCTAGAAAACTAGAGTGAGGTGGGGAAGCTCAATAAGAGGAAAAATGTTAACATAATCTACCATCAACCATTCATGTAAAAACATTCCATAAAATATAAATTGATATGTATCTTTTTATCTATTTCTATTTTTCTGTCTGTCTAATCTACTCAGCCCCAAATCCAGAAACTTACTTCATGAGAAAACACTTCCTCACTAAAATCCTGATAGCTTCACCTAATTTTCTCATGGTATTTGAGGACTTAGTTAATGCAAATAAAGGAAAAAAAATCACCATAGGAAAATGTGGTCCATATACAAACAATGAAATACTATTCAGTCTTAAAAAGAAGGCAATCCTGTCATTCCTGCTGACATAGGTAAACCTGAAGGACCCTGTGTTATGTTAAATAAGCCAGGCACAGACAGACAGATACTGCATGGTCTTAATTATACGTAGTATCTAAAAAAGCTGCTCTCATAGAAGTGGAGAGTAGAATGGTGGTAACCAGGGGAGGGGAGTGGGGAGACTTGTGGCGATGTTCATGAAGGGATACAAAATACTAGCTGATGGGAGGAATATATTCAAGGTATCTATTGTACAACATGGTGACTATAGTTAATAACAATATGCTGTATTCCTGAAAATCACTATAGAGAAGATTTTAGGTGCTCTAACCACAAAAAATAAGTATGTGAGGTAATGCATATGTTAATTAACTTAATCTTGCTGTTCCATAATGTGAACATATTTCAAAACATCATGTTGTACAATTTTTATATGTCACTTAAAATAATTAATTAATGTAAAAAATAAAATTGGATTGAGTTTACTCCTCATCCCCACCTACAAAATACGCCAGATGAGTTAGAGATTTAACTGTAAGAAATGGAACCATATACTAGTAGAAGAAAACATGGATGAATTCTTTCAAAACGTTTGGGTGAGTGAAACTTTCTAAATTTAACCCAAAACACAGATGCAATAAAGAATAAAACTGAGAAATTTGACTTCATTAAAAAAGAAAAAAAGAAAAAAAACTAGAGCAGGGCCCTGCTACTCCCCAGACTGAAATCTTATCAGTGGCCTTCAAGGTCTTTCATAATAGAGAGGAGGAAAAGGAACGGGAAAAGGAACGGCACAAACAAAAGGCTGATTTGGACAACCTCCAAATGCTGACCCAAATAATTACACAGCCTTCCAAACGCCCTTCTGGGCCCTCCGCCTTCAATACTCCCCCTCGTTTTGCTTGCTCGCAGGTC
>NW_007733691.1:0-1124 GCF_000696425.1 Galeopterus variegatus | reverse complement strand
TTCTCTATGAATATAAGTCCTTTTTTCTCTATGAATATAAGTCCTTCCCATTTAGTAGCGGAAAAGAAAACCATTAAAAGAAGTGAACATTTGGGGCCGGCCCGGTGGCGCACTGCTACAGTGCGCCGCTTGGGAGCGCGGCGGCACTCCCGCCGAGGGTTCAGATCCCACATACAGACCAGTTCCCGCTCACTGGCTGAGTGAGGTGCGGGCGCAGCACTGAGGGTTGCGATCCCGTTGCCGGTCCCGGTCCGGTATGGGCGCGACACTGAGGGTTGCGATCCGTTGCCGGACACGAAAAAAGACAAAAAAAAAAAAAAGGAAAAATATATTGCAAATAATGTTGTAGAAACAAGTCATTGATAAGGAAACGTGAAAGGCAGAATAAATCCTGAGGGAGTGCTAGACCTCATGGAGAGATCAACGAGACTTACTGGTTCTGTAAAAATGTGTATAGACAGAGAAAGAGAGAGAAGGATGCAGAAATAAATACACGGGTGTGTGTGTGTTTGCGGGGGTGAATATGAACACATATTTCCTAGCTGTGTCTGCTAAGGGGAGACTTCGAAAACGTGACGCCTCTTAGCAATGAGCACATCAAATGCCCAGAAACCCTGGTGTCTAAGTACCACTACCCAGTAAAGGGAAGGACGGGTCCCTGGAAAAGTGGTAGATTCCAGATAATATTTCTCATCTATATACTTGACAAAATTCCAAAAGTCTGGCAAAATATTCTGTTGGCAAAAGTTGTAGGAAAACAGAATGTCTCAAACATTGCTAATGGGAAAGCAAAGTGGTCCAGGCCTATGGAGGTAAATACGTAAGTTGTTATCCTTGACTCAGAATCAAATCTAAGGATGTACCCAAAGGCACACCTAGCTGAGTGTATCCGAAGGTCAAAAAGAACTAAGAACATCTTCCGACTCTTTCCATAGTCATAATGCTGGTAATAACATTGGTGGTGTTACCCTAAAATTACTACAGTGTGTATGTGTGTGTCTGTGTGTTGTATACACAGATATATTTACACACAGAGACGTACATCTTGGAAATGCCTAGAAACAGAGACACCCCAGCAGCAATGAACACCTTTAATGCTCAGGTTGTTGTCTTCACTACCACTT
>NW_007733690.1:105494-106094 GCF_000696425.1 Galeopterus variegatus | reverse complement strand
TAAAAATAAATAAATTAATTCACTCACATACATACACACACAGAAACAAACAAACAAACAAACAACAACAACAAAAACAGGGGGCGGGGAGAGGAAGATATAACAACTACAATTTTTTTGAAGTTCTTACAACAAGCAAATGGAAAGGACATGCTTGGGTGGGAGGGGGGAGAGGGAGGAGGGAGGGAGGTTTTGGTGATGGGACATAATAATCAACTACATTGTATATTGACAAAATAAAAAGTAAAATAAATAAATAAATAAATTTCAAAAAAAAAAAGATTTCTTTCTTTTAGTTTTGGCCTTTCTAATGTCCTTGTTTTGTAGAGGATTCTTAAAGCAAATATACTTCACAGGACCTGGTTTTTCGAAGTCTTGCAGTTTCAAATATTGACCTTGCAGAGGACTGGAAATTTTTCTCAGGCTATAAAGTCTTTGGTGTAAGATAAAGATTTGTAGCACAGCAAGGTTGCTAGCTCAAGGACAGACTAGTTACTGATTGTTCTGTAAAGATACTGAGAAATTGCTGCAAGATCACTTAATTGTTTAATGGAATGTCATCTGGCTTGTTTCACTGAAAGTTACCAGCCTATATTGTTA
>NW_007733690.1:102867-104155 GCF_000696425.1 Galeopterus variegatus | reverse complement strand
TCTATTATCTCTTTCAGGAATTTTAATTAGACATTCATTAGACCATAATTTAATCTGTATGTGTCTCACTTCTCTTTTGAATTTTCCATCTCTTTGTCTTTCTGCTCTACATCTTGGGCAATTTCTTTGGATTTGTCTTCCATTTCACTAACTCTAGCTACATCAACCTTACTGTTTAGTCCATTGACTGAATTTTATTTCTGATGACTATATTTTTCATTTCTTAAAGTTCTATTTTGTTCCTTTTCAAATATATTTAGTTATATTTTATAAAATCCATTTTTTCAATTATTTATTTTAATTTTTTAAATGTAATTTTCATAGTTATTTCATAATCTATAACTGGTAACTAACATTTGAAGTCCTTGTGGGTCAGATTCTGTTGCTTGGTGTTTTAGTTGATTCTTGTTCATGGTATCTTGTTCTTTCATGTCGCTATGTATTTTATGCATTTTTCTTTTTTTTTAGTTGTGAGCTCCTGTTGATTTTTTTTTTTTTTATTTTAGGGAATACTTTGAGGTCTAAATTGAGAGTATTTTTCTTCAACAGAGATTTATATTTGCCAAGTGACTGAGTCAGTGTCATACTGATACTCTGACAAATAGTATTAATTTAGTACCCAAACCTACTTCAGGACTGCATTTTTATTGTAGATTCTAAGGAAAAAGAATTCCCCACACCACAGTGTGCCAAGGCTAAACACAAATTATCCTGCCATTTCACTTTATGGAGTGATTTTTTTTTTTTTTATGTTTAACTATATACGGAGAAAATAGTCCTTGGGAATCTGATCTTATGTGGGAAAATCTTGGATCAGAAGCCCCACCTTGTACCTAATCTGGGCTTTGACTTCAGTCTCTTACTTGACTGTTAAAGTCAAAAGCCTAAGTCACAAAGATGAGTAGATGCTTCTAAGACAACTATTACCTCTCCTCTCTACTTTCTTATTTTCTTTAATTGTTGGCTCTCAAGAAAACCCTCACTTTCATGCTAGTTCACCATGAATTTTAAACGATGCATGTCATACTATATTTTGTCAGAACTTTAGCTCATTTGGAGAGTTTTTCAGGATATTTAGTCCATTAGGTTTCCAGAAAAGAATTCTTGCCACTCTCTCAAACCCACTAAAATTGGCTTTTCTCAAACTACAACTCCAAAATGGTTCTAGACAAGTTCATCAGTGATCTCCAGGTTGCAAGTCCTCCTCCCAATGGACCAATCTGACACATTTGTTACCAGTAATTACTCTGCCCTATTTGAAGTATTTTTGTAACTTGGTCTGTGGAAT
>NW_007733690.1:100711-101451 GCF_000696425.1 Galeopterus variegatus | reverse complement strand
GAACTGTGTAATTTATAAGAAAATGAAATTGATTGCTTACAGTTTCAAAGGTTGGGAAATTCAAAATCCAGGGACCACAGGGAGAAGGCCTCACTGGTGGCAACAGTGACCCAGGAGTCTCACATGGCAGAAAATGGTGGAGCACAGACAGCAGAGAGATAGCTCCTCACACTCTCCTTTTTAAAGCCCTTAGAACCAGGCCCATGACCACCATTTTTAATCCATTCACTAGGCATTGTCCTCAGAATCTAATCATCTGTTCAAGGCCTCACCTTTCAATTCCCATAATACGATTCCCACCCTCTTCACAGTCACAGTGGGGATCAAGCTACTAATACATAAAACTTAGGGGAAAAAAATCCATATCATTCCATCCTTGGTCCCCAAAGTTTATGTCCTTCTCACAGTTAGATACATTCATTCCATCCCCAAAATCTTAACTTGTTTCAACTCAAAAGTCCAAGGTTCAAAGTCCTATCTGTGGAAACAAACAAGTTATCTACTTCCAAGATACAATGGTGAGACAAGCATAGGATACATATTCACATTCAAAAAGGGAGAAATAGGCCAAAAGGAAGGGGTAACAGGTACTAAAAATGTCTGAAACCCAGCAGGGCAGGTATTAAATCTTAAAGCTGGTGAATCATGTACCTTCACTCCATATTCAATGTCCTCTAACACTGGTGTGTGAGTTGGGTCCTCAAGTCCTCGGTCAGCTCTACTCCTACAGCTTTCCTGGT
>NW_007733690.1:93217-100160 GCF_000696425.1 Galeopterus variegatus | reverse complement strand
CATACATCCATCAAAATTGGGGCAGAGGCTCCCAAACCTCCACAGCTCTGGCATCCTGTGACCCTGCAGAATTAACACCACATGGACAATGCCAAGGCTTCTGGCTTGTATTTTCCAAAGCTGTGGGTCCAGCCAAACCTGGGGTCAATTTAAGCCAAAGTAGCTGGGGTGCTGGTGCTGGAAGCAGCTTCTCGAGGTGGCCCTGGGCAGCAAGCCTGTGGAGGGCATCTTAGACCTATTCCCAAAGACCATTCTGTCTCCTTAGGCCTCTGGGCCTGTGACAGAAGGGTTGGCCCCAGAGGCTTCTGCAATGTCTTCAGGGCCTTTTCCCCCTTCTCTTGATAATACCTTTCTTCTGTACTAAGCTTATTAGCAAATGGTTGTTGAGCTGCACCACTGCATTTTTCTCTTAAAAATGCTCTCTGCTTCTCTACCCCATGTCCAGGATGCAAAGTTTCCAAATCTTCATACTCTACTTTCCTTTTAAAATCTAGCTTTATGTCATGCCTTTGCTGCCATAACTCAGTGTAGGCTGTTACAAGTAGTCATTCAGCTTCTTGAATGTTTTGTTGCTTAGAAATTTCTTCCACCAAATACTCTGGGTAAGCACCTTTAAGTTTCACATTCCATAATGCTTTGGGGCATGAACAGAATGCAGCCAAATTCTTTGCCAGTTCACAACAAGGGTGATCTTTGCTCCAATTTCCAATAAGTCCCTTCTTATTTCTATCTGAGACCTCCTTAGACTGGTCTTAACAGTCCATATTTCTATCAGCATTCTGGTCACCACCATTTAACCAATCTCTAAGAAGTTCCAAACTCTCCCTGGTTTTCTTGGCCTCTAAACTCCCACTAGCATTTAGACTTTTTCTAGACTGTTCCTCCAAATTTCTCCAGCCTCTCCTCAACACCCAGTTCCAAAGCTGCTACCACATTTTCAAATATTTGTTATAAGTAACACCCCACTTCCCTGGTACCAATTTTCTGTATTAGTCCATTTCTGTTGCTTATAACAAAATACCTGGAACTGGGTAATTCATAAGAAAATGAAATTGATTGTGTACAGTTTCAGAGGCTGGGAAGTCCAAAATCCAGGGAACACTGCTGGAGAAGGCCTTGGTTGTGGTGGCAGTGACTCAGGCATCTCACATGGCAGAAAATGGCAGAGCTAAGAGATAGACAGTTCCACCTATGCTCTCCTTTTAAAGCTTTCAGAACTATGCCCATGACTGCCATGTTTAATCCATTCACTAGAGCATGGTCCTCAGAATCTTCAGGGCCCCACCTTTCAATTACCGTAATAGGATTTCTACCCTCTTAATAGTCACAGTAGGGATCAAGCTACTAATACATAAAACTCAGGGGACACAAACCACATCAATATCCTACCATGGTCCTCATTCACACTGCTATAGGTAGCTACATTGGCAACTTTGTGCTCTTTGAAGATATCAAACATGCTACAACTTCAGTATTTTTATACATTTTATTTCTGCTATCTAGAATTCTATCAGAGTTTTTTGCAATATCACTTTATCAGAAAGGCCTTCCTTAACAATCTGTTCAATATAGTACCCCTTTATCATACTGTACCAATGAACTTCCTCATTCTTAGCACTTACCACCATTGACGCTAGAAACACACATACACACACACAAACACACTCACACACACACACATAGTCTATCTTTCCTTGCTAAAATGTAGATGCCTATATATTCCAAAGTTCTAGATGGAAGGCAGATGATAAGCCTTCTGTGGTTTTTCATTCTAACTCAACATAAGTTTGGTTTCTAATAATTTTCCCCTTACCTACCCCAGACCTTAGAGGATTGTGATTGCAGATTCCTTGTTGAGGTACTCAGTCAGCTTGTTAAGTCAAACTATGTTGTCTCTGGACTTGTCAAGACAGTTGGGGTCTGCACAATAGTTGGGCAAGACAGGGGAAAGGTATAGATAAGAGAGACATTTGGTAGGTTTATCTTTTAAAACCTTAAAATTCAAGGTATTTACATACTCTTCAGTACATGTTTTTCTTTTTTACTAGAGTTTTCTAACTTTAAGCCAACAAGTATAATGAAATTATTTTAAAATCAAAAATGAAGTTATAGACTCACTAGGGAAGGTATTTTATGGATAGAATGTGAAGATCATAATGTGTAAATACTGTGATATTTGTAACTAATGTTTTAGGAAGTATGTCCTGTCACATGCATATACAGAGCTATTAGATAAAATAAAGAACACTTAACAGTACTTTGTATATAGAATCCACTGGAGAATCTTTTAAACCAAATGTAGGAGATGCCCCCTTGTGTTTGATTTGTCATGGTAAAATAGATTTTAAAAAACTGTCTTCAAATAAATGAAAAATAAAAACTGTCTTCAAATAAATTAGGTCTTTATTAGGTCAATAAAGACCTAATTTTTAGATATGCTGTTATTCTATGAAAATTGAAAAATTCCCTATCACTTGTTAGACATCCATAAGGTATTATTATATGTTCAAAATACCATCTCTGTCTTCTGAGAAATTATTTAGATTAGAATGAAGGACCTTTACTTTTCTTTCTGCTTTGCATTTGCATTAGCATTACAAAAACCAAACACTCCATTGAAAAATGTCTTTGAATTTAATCAATTTTTCCCCTCAAAAATGGTAGATACAGTTATAGACAAAGAAACACCCATTTGTGAAATGTTTTATAGATTCCAAAGTGCTTTCACATAAAATATTTCTAAACAGTCTTGTGAAGGGTGTAAGCTGAGTGTACATCCTTACCATTGAGATGTGAAAAATGAAGCCCTGAACTTAAGCAACTGCTAGGAACCATATAGCAAGTCCAGTAGAGCAGTTAGACCTGAACCTGGCCCCAGGCCTTCACACACTAAAAGCTGAGCTTGACTTATGAGGCTTGACAGTAAACATGTTTTCTGAACCACTTTTCGTGCCACATGATCTGACACATGAACGTTGTCTACAGAACAGAATACTAGAAATTGGAACCAAAACTATAGACATCACATATAATATATATGATATATTGCATATATATGTGTTACAGTGTACATGGAGCATGCGTGTGTGAGCATGAATGTGCATATTATCTCTGTAAGCTGCTGTCTATTCAAATTTAAACAGTCAGGTTTTCAGAAGAGCATGTTCTAATAGGAGAAAATTTCAAAATGTACAATATTTAAATTTGACTAAATATTAGAAATACTTAGGTTTTTCAGCCTTCCTGAATTAGAAAGCATCAAAAATTCAAATATCAACAAGTTTGAGTATCTTATTATCCTAATAAGTGCTAAGAATATTTATGTAGGAGAGAGATAGCCATGAAGATATGTTGCTAATTGCTGCATTACTAAAATCGTCAATCGGCTTTTGTCTTAGGAATATAAGAAAGTTTATAATTCACCTTATTTCTAAAATTATCTTAAGTGCTAAAATGGATGACGTTTCCATTTTATTAACCTGATGTCTTTTGTGGTTCTAGGATAATTTATTATTTACTGCATTGGTGAACTTCATATCACGGGTCTGGTCTGACATCCAGTCTCTGAGTTTATGACCAAACTGGTTAGAGATGAAAAGGAGAGCATGTAAAAGAATATGTAAACAGAGAGGGAATGAAGATGCTCCCAGCCATGGCCAGATGATGTTTGATACCTCACGAAATGCTGTTTCATGGCCATTTGGAAAGACGTATTTATGCTCTTTGAATTGATGAATGAGCACTGATTTCACCTCATAGGAAATATTCTTAACAAACTCTTTAGGGCAAGAAATAGATTAAAAATCTCATCTCAGCCAACTTTAGCTGTGTAGGCTGTCTGCTGCTAGGATGAGTAAGAAACACCTGCACTGGGAGGGTTGCTCCCAACCTCCTTACTGGCTACAGAAGGCTCATTCCCGCAGAGGGTGGGGAACCATGGAGAGAGTCCATCCCCCAGAGAGTTCAGGCACTAGCTTTGCATCTTTCTGGCTGAAATAACCACTGTGTGTTTTGTCTGGTCGGGGCATGTTGCTTTTGTTTTGTGTTGGTGGTTGTGATAGGCTTTTTTTTTTTAAAGAGTCTAATGAAGCCTTTGTCTCTTTTCTCCTAGATAGCATAATACGTAAAATATTTATTTGTTGATTTAAAAAAAATAATAATTAGATGAAGTAAGGAGTCTTATTAATTTGTACTTATCAAGGCATGAAATCTGACCGCATAGGTGATCCACCCAGGCTCTGTCCCAGGAGGCCAATTCAGGTCACCTCACTGGGTGGGAAAGGGTGCACAGTGACAGGCTACATTCCAAACAACCCACCTCCACCTCGCCCCTGATGAAAGAGCATCACCTAGGGCATGTGACATTAACAGCACAGCATGCGAGTCTCATGCCACTTCATGGCCCCACAGGGAAAACACAGACTGGTCTTTATGGGTTCTTGCTAAACGGCTACTTGTTCCTACTATTTTTCCATTGCTGACTCTGGCTGGTAAAGTGGGAAGAGGGATGAATTTATAAATATATAAATTTATATTATATTTATAAATATAAACGTATGTCTGTGAGGCTATGAGAGTGGGGCTATATGAAAGAGAGAGTGCCTAGAAAAAGACTCCTGTCAAAATAATAATGTTAACATTACTTACAACTTTGCAGAATAAATTGTATGTAACTGAACTACCATACGACACTGTCTATAAACTAAATGAATGAAAAGGTAAGTCTGCTTATTTTGTTTGCTTTTATTCATGATGCCTGGATATTGTTTTTCACTGTCTTTGGCAGGCAACGTCAATGCCTCTGGAAATCATGCCTAAAAATATACCTAAACAGAAAGTTTTGGTTTCACAAAACATTGGACAAATCTATACAGAGTAACATGTTGCATATTAATAAGCCTTTGCTTTGTATATCACATTGAAAGCGACAGAATTCTGTTTCTAGGGCATTAGCACACACAAAGAGTGTGTGTGTGTGTGTGTGTGTGTGTGTGTGTGTGTGTGTGTGTGTGTGTGTGTGTGTGTGTCTGTGTGTGTGTATTTAAAACTGATTCCCCTTTTAAAATGTCCACAGCCCTTCCCATTAACTTAATCAGTCTGGTAGCCTGATAAGAAGACAAATAAACAGAGTCACAGATCACTTCTGAGAGGCCAGAGAAGGCAGAACAATAAAAACCAATTCATGCAGAACTGTCTGACTTAATAGTAGCAGCAATTAAAAAAAAAAAAAAAGTACAGGTATAATTATCTGACCGAAAACTTTCCAATTGGTAAATTCTAAGCCCTGAACGCTTAATGGCAGGCCACTCAAGGTTAATTGGTACATTTACCTATTATGAATGTCCCACGTGGCTCTGTCCTTCACCCTAGCAGCCCTTGAGGCCATCCTTCTAGGGAACTCTTTTTCTGATTCCCCACCTTTATCAAAGACCTGGGCTCTTTGAAGCAAGACTGGCTATGAAATTTGCAAGGTCCCATGCAAATTGAAAATACAGAGTCTCTTATTTGAAAATTATTAAGAATTTCAAGAAACGACAGCAGAATGTTAAACCAAGTGTGGAGCCTTTCTGTGTGGGGCCCTGTATGTCTACATAGATTGAAGCTGGCCCTGCCCGGTGGTTTTACTGTTTTTCCACAGGATCATGTTCTGTTTACCTCCTGACTCCTTTCTTGGCCATTGTTTATAACACATACCTCATACTTATTTGTATGCCTTGACTACTATTCTGTTATCTCTTTTAATAAGATTCAATTCAGTCTTTGAATTATACTTGCTGATGGGCAGCTCTCAATCAATGTCCACAGCAAATCTGTTTGGCCTCTCAAGATCCTAATGTAATTCTGATGTGCCAGTGCATCAGCACGCACGCTTTCCTACTGTCTCCAATAGGAACAAGACAAAAAAAGCATACCTTTGTTTACCTATGATTTGCCATATCTCTCAATCAATTTCAAATCACGTGCAAATCATGAAGAAAACAAAGAGCCTAGAGTTAAAAAACTGAGCAGATAACTTTGGCTGTCTGAATTTGCCTGAATCCTGTTTTAAGTGAAATTACTTTAATCAACTCAATAATCTCAACTTCAAAAACATGTTAAGGGTTATCAAGTAGATAGCAGTCTGAATGTTTATTTTCACCAACTGGAAATGAAAATGGTATCAATGAGTACTTAATATACACTGGAAACTTTTACATCTATCTTGTTGTATCCTCATAACACTCCTGGAGATAAGTTTTCACATTTTTCATCAGCCTAGAGAAATACAATACAGAGTTTGTGGATAATTAAACTGTTGGCAGCAAAACCAACCAAACTCCTGCATTCCCAAAGATAATCACCCCCATCAGGGCTGCAGGTGTGGCTTCTCTAATTTGGAGATCCCTTTGCCATGCTGAAAAATGCCCAAGATGATATAGATATTAAGCTGAGGGCCCAGAATATAAATTGACGTCCACGTCAAATGTCCAGGCTTTTTCAATTCCTCTACATGATTTTCACTTAAGGGTTTAGAGGATGTGGCAGACAGACTTTAAGGTGTCCTCTAATTCCCCTATGCCTGGTGTTCACACCCTTGTATAACCACCTCTCCCAGAATGTGTGTGGGGGGCGTCTAGGACCTGCTTTCTAGTTCATATAATATGGCCAAGGTGACAGGAGGTCACTCTCAACTACTGTACACTATATATATGACTCTGTCTTGGTAGCTGACTGGCTCTGTAGTCTCTCTGTATTAGTCAGGGTTTCCCAGAGAAACAGAACCAATAAGATGTGTGTGTGTGTGTGTGTGTGTGTGTGTCATCCTGTGATATATATATATATATATATATATATATATATGAAAGTTTTGGTTTCACAAAACATTGGACAAATCTATACAGAGTAACATGTTGCATATTAATAAGCCTTTGCTTTGTATATCACATTGAAAGCGACAGAATTA
>NW_007733690.1:89269-91709 GCF_000696425.1 Galeopterus variegatus | reverse complement strand
TTTTCATTGAGAAACTATAGTTTTCAAAGAGAAGTCTTTCTCGTCCTAAGTTAAATTTACTCCTAGGTATTTCATTTTTGGCAGCTATTGTGAATGAAATTACTTTATTTCTTTTTCAGCCACTTTGTTATTGGTGTATAGGAAGGTTATTAATTTTTGTGTGTTGATTTTGTATCCTGCCACTATACTGAATTCATTTATTAGTTCTAGTAATTTTCTTTTGGTAGAGTTTTAGGGTTTTCTATGTATATGATCTCGTCATCTGCAAATAGAAATAGTTTGACTTTTTTTTTTTCTTTTTTGTCTTTTTTACTGTCCGGTAACCGGATCGCAACCCTCGGTGTCGCGCCCGTACCGGGGACCAGCAACGGGATCGCAACCCTCAGTGTTGCGCCCGCGCCACGCTCAGCCAGTGAGCGGGAACCGGTCACCACATTGGATCCGAACCCTCGGCGGCGCCGCACTCCCAAGCAGCACACTCTCCAGTGCGCCACCGGGCTGGCCCGGAATAGTTTGACTTCTTTAGATGCCCTTTATTGCTTTCTCTTGAATTACTGCACTGGCTAGAACTTCCAGTACTATGTTAAGTAAGAGTGGGGAAAGTGAGCATCCTTGTCTTCTTCAAGATCTTAGCGGAAAAGCCTCCAATTTTTGTCCATTTAGAATGATATTAGCTATGGGTTTGTCATATATGGCCTTTATTGTGTTGAGGTACACTCCTTCCATTCCCAGTTTGTTTAGTGTTTTTATCAGGAAACAGTGCTGGATTTTATCAGATGCTTTTTCTGCATTATTGAAATGATCATATGTTTTTTTTTTCCTTCATGGTGGTAATCACAATGTTTTAACCTCTAGAATCTGTTGCAATGTTTAAAATAATTATGAATTCTTAAAACTGAATTACATGGGAAGTATCCCAAGGTTCCACTTAATCTAAGTAACTGGAAATGCAAAACCTCTAAATCTACTGAATGGAGATCAGATTTGAATTGTTATGATAGGGAGCCCATGCCCTGTACCTAATTTCCAGACTTATATTGCATAACAAATCTGGAGACTCTTGAACAGTGAGAAATCTGGCTACCCTCAAGGACTCTGCCATAAGTATGCACTATTGATCTTCCTCCTGGTCTTTCCCAAAGAGACCCGCAGCTATGTACAGAGTGAACATACAGTGGTAAAGGGAAATGCCCATACATTTTGTTGATTGCTGGTACCTGAGCTAATGTTCTGAGCTAATGCCAATCTCTATAGATCCAGACATCATGGTGGTCCACTATTTAGAGTTGAAGTTTATGGGCATTCTGACCCAAGCCCACCAGGAGTTCAACAAATTTGTTCATCATATCCCAGGGGAAGCTCCTGAATGCATAGTTGAAAATGAAATTCCTAGACTCTATTGGCTCCCCGAAACATGGAGGGACAGCCATTATGTTGGGAGGGATCACAGAACTCTATGTATCCCCACAAGATGACTAAACCGAAAGCAATGTTATATTCTTCAGAGGCTTAAGAGATAAAGCTGTGATAATTCCTTTATATCCTCACTTAACTTGCCTGGATGGCAAGCACAGTTGGTAGTTATGACTTGGAGAATAAAAATAGATTTACTTAAATTAAATTTGATGGTGAATGCAACTGCAATATTCAGATTTTGTCCTTTTAGTGCAATAAATCAACACAACTGCCCATTTCAGCTACACAGTTATTGCTTCTCCATATCTGTCAGATAGAAGATTTAAGTCACCAGAGAAATTTCTTTTCATCTGTCCATGACAGCAATGTATCTTCACTATTTTGGTCAGAATTGCATCAATCCTCTAACTCTGTTACTATTTACTTCTCAAGGACCTTGATGGTCTCATAACCCACAGGACATAGCTTGGTTCATTCTATTGATGAAAGTGAGACAACAGCATTCGGCAAGCAAGAAGTAACTTGCTCTTTGGTTTATTGATTCCTCGAATGGCAAATATGAGGCAGAGTAGAATTTCACAAAAAAATCGAAGTCTGCTGTGTCAGGGAGGTTTTGGAAAGTCCAGGGGGCTGGGGAAGGTAAGGATATTTCAATACAATGAGAAATAGAATTTATTCTATCTTGTACCCTGTTCAACTCCAAGAAAAAGGCATAATGACTTTTTTGGTTTTAGATTTTACAGACAAATAATTTGGGGTGATCTCTTTTGACCCATCTACCAAGCATCCTTTAAGGATGCCAGCTTTGAATGTAGGTCATATCAAGAAAAGACTCTCCAGTTTGAGGTTTCATAACTTAGCAGATAAAATAGTGTACAAAATGTCTGTCGTTCCTGTGGTGCACAAAGATAGGAGAATCAGAATGCAGAACCCTAGGGGTTCTGGAGAATCCATGTACTCTTCTGCAGACAAATTCTCTCTCTCTCTCTCTCTCTCTCTCTCTCTCTCTCTCTCTCTCTCTCTC
>NW_007733690.1:85358-88269 GCF_000696425.1 Galeopterus variegatus | reverse complement strand
CTCTCTCTCTCTCTCTCTCTCTCTCTCTCTCTCTCGCACACACACACACACACACACACACTGCTTCTGGCTCACTGTTAGGTTCTTGAAGAGACCGAATGCCTGACTATGGGATTTATGGGACCATGCAGCCTGTGCCAACATCATGTACTAGTTTGTATCTGATTCTCCAAGTCACAAGGTTGAGTGTGAATATACCAGCACTCCATCATCAAGGAGAAAAGTTATAAATAAGATCAGCATAAAGCCAGTTCTGAAGTTATCAGTAATTTTTATGAGCAGATGGTTTATCCTTCTGCAATTCCTACATCTCTCCTTTATTCCACAATTATGGCCTTATGGTGAGTTCTTCATGATCAGATTATGGAGGAAGAAAAAAATGGAATTTGGTTTACAAATTGTCCAAAACTAAGAAAGGCATGGACTGTTGTGGAATCAGGTATTTTTGAGGAGGGAAGGTAGTCAGAATAGAATTTCCAGGGGTACATCTGGCTGTACACTTTGCATGAAAAGAAAAATGGGCAGAATCATGCAGTAGTACCCACCTTCCTTATCCACAGTTTCACTTTCTACATTTTCAGTTATCCAGTAAGATATTTTGAGAGAGAGCAACCACATTAACATAACTTTTATTTCAGTATATTTTATACTTTTATATGATATATTGTTCCATTTTGTTAGTTATTATGAATCTCTTCCTGTGCCTAATTTATAAATTAAAATTTATCATAGACAGGAATCTATAGGAAAAAGCATAGTATATTCAAGGGGTCTTCAAAAATTCATGGAAAGATTTGTATTATCTTTTAATTCCATTTTTCTATGAACTTTAAAAAATACCCTTGTATAGGGTTCAGTACTATCCACAATTCCAAGTATGTACTGAGGATCTCAGAACATATCCCCTGTGGAAAAGAGGGAACTGCTGTATACTGATTCACGGGCTGTCACTAATGGTTTGACTGGATACTTAGGAATCTGGAAAGAAAAAAGGATTTATCACAAGGATATCTAATACAGAGGTTGATATGGACTTTTAAAAATATGCCCAAGGGAGAGTAATTGTGTCTCATGTAAACACTCTCTACAGGGCACTGACTGCATAGGACCTTCTCAGTGAAGTGTTCCACCGGATGATCCTCTCTGTGGATGTAAATTAGTCCCATTCCCAACCAGCCAGTGCCTGTTCAATGGGTCATAAACAACGCATCAGTGATGCCAGAGCCAGAGGTTATGCACTTGCACAGCCACATGTATTTCCTCTTTAAAAAGCAGGCCTGACTACCACCAGTTCTGATTGTCCAAATGGCCAATAGCAGAGACCAATGTCAATTTCCAAAACTATCAGTGATGCCAGAGCCAGAGGTTATGCACTTGCACAGCCACATGTATTTCCTCTTTAAAAAGCAGGCCTGCCTACCACCAGTTCTGATTGTCCAAATGGCCAATAGCAGAGACCAATGTCAATTTCCAAAACTAGCACCATCAGGAAGGGGCAGCAGCCAGTTAACCGGTACGAGCTTGATTACGTTGGATCTCTTCCATCATGAAGGGGACTTCGGTTTGTTCTCACATTAACAACAACTCATCCTGGACGTGGATTTGCCTTCCCCACTCACTATGCTACTTCCATCACCACCATCTGTGGATTTAGTCACTGCCTCATCCATCACCACATCGACTCTGCTCACCTAACAATGCTTCTGATTAACAATCGTTTTACAGCAAAAAGGACTGAGTCAATGAACTTACACCTATGGAATTTATGTACCCATCACCCAGACGCAACTGTCTGGAATGAGATTGAATGATATTGCAGTACTCAATACTAGCATGCATAAAGTCACCGTAATAATAAAAACCCCAGCAGTATAGCAAATCTCCCATTATCAAGCTCCAAAGTAGAAATTTTAAAGTGTAAATCCCCTTGCAAATTAAAGCACAAAGATGTTAGAACCCAAAGGAGTTAAAAATCCAAACTCAAATATTTTTAGTCTCAGAAGTTCAATTTCATTGTTCAAAATTGTCAACTTAAAGACAGATAATCGTCCTCCCCAATTTTTTATTTTTCTCAGTTTCAGGTAGAGTAGTTCTTTTAGCCGTAGGCATAGTGAAATACCTTCAGCAGTCTGGGTTTTTTGTCACTGGATGTGTACGAGCTTTTTCAGAGCCTGACAGCTTGGATTAATTTAATGCCACATACGCATGAGTCACACATATAAAAGGTTTAAAAATAAAGTAAAAGACACAAGATTATCTCAACATTAACCCCACACAAACAATGTTTAGAAAACAGGCCATCCCTAGCTCTTCAGTGATTATCATATCCAAAATGATTTTCCCATTACCTGCTACTTAGTGATGCCAAAAATAGCAGGCACACAAATGTCAGAGGGAAGGAGAAAATCGTATTGGCGTCAGCCTCAATGGCATGCCAGGTAGTCAATATCAGTCATCGAGGATCCAGAGGCTGAGAACTTACATTCAAGAGGAAAGAAATCTTTCCAGCTTGAGGTTAATCCATGAAACATTTACAAATTTTGTACAGTTTTGTGCATATTTGCCATGTCTTGGACGGAGCAGGGAGAACACCTTCCCTCTCTCAGAGTCATATTTCCTCCATTGCTCCTTTTTGGCCAAAATTAGGAATTTGCTATGGTGGCCCCCCGTGTCACCAGTTCCAAACTTTCTCTTTAGCATTTATGTCCAGCCCTGGGCTCTGTTTCTGATTCTACCGTCTCTTTACAAGAGATTGCTTAGGTCTAAGAAACCTGACTTCTAAGGAAGGCTTCTTTCTCCTGCGTATACTCTTAATCAGTCCCAAGTCCGCTCTATACCATGTGATGGATGGCTAGAGCTTGCGGACAAGCCACATGAATCAAAGGCAAGTCCCTTCAGTTTTCGCCTCAGT
>NW_007733690.1:83880-84879 GCF_000696425.1 Galeopterus variegatus | reverse complement strand
TCTGTTTCTGATTCTACTGTCTCTTTACAAGAAATTGCTTAGGTCTAAGAAACCTGACTTCTAAGGAAGGCTTCTTTCTCCTGCGTATACTCTTAATCAGTCCCAAGTCCACTCTATACCATGTGATGGATGGCTAGAGCTTGTGGACAAGCCACATGAATCAAAGGCAAGTCCCTTCAGTTTTCTCCTCGGTCTTTAACAGAATTGAGGGCAGCGAATGTGCCACTGACTACCGGGGCCTGGCCAAACAATGAAAAGCTTACACATTGCCAGAACACAATAGCACATTGAAATCATGTGCCTGGCAATTCTGAAGTGCTGAATATTATTCTTCCCAATAATGTCCAAAAAGCTTATAGAGATTTTCTTACTTACAATCAAATTCATGCCACAACTGTGCCTTTGGAATGAGTTAAGCAACCAGCAGCTGCACTTTGAAGCAAGTCACACTTTCTAATGGCTCACCTTATTTTTTCCAGACCCTGAGGGATGGAGTCCCCTGAAGTGTTTTACAGGCCCGTGTTTGTCTGCCAGACCATTTGCCACTTTGCTGAGTCCTAATCTCTGCCTAAGTCCCAGCCTCTGCAAGAAACAGCCATTTCTTTACTTCATCTTTACACACACATTATTTAATCTTTACACACACCCCAACTACAGTTTTGAAAAACAATAATGAACAACTTGTAAAATTGAAGGCAGTATGTAATTTTATATCCGTTAACCAACAAAATTACACCTAGATAGGAAAAATACGTTCTAGTGGTCTGAAGTAGTGCTAGGCATCTATAATTAACAATAATTTATTGTATGTTTTCAAATGGCTAGAAGGGAGGCACTCAAATGCTTTCATTCCAAAGAAATGATAATTTTTTTCTATTATGGATATGCTAATTACCTTGGTTTGATCATCACACATTGCATACATGTGTGAAATATAACTCGGTACCCATAAATATGTACAATTAGTACATGTCAATTAAAAATTAACTAATTTTAAAA
>NW_007733690.1:81409-83086 GCF_000696425.1 Galeopterus variegatus | reverse complement strand
CCGGTTCCCGCTCACTGGCTGAGCGAGGCGCAGGAGCAACACCGAGGGTTGCGATCCCGGTCCGGTACGGGGGCGACACTGAGTGTTGCGATCCGTCGCCGGACACGGAAAAAGACAAAAAAAAAAAAAAAAAGCATAATCTGTACCAGGAAAACTCTAACAAAGGAAATCAGAGATAAAAATAATATCAACATAACATATTTTAAGTTAAAAATCATTATAAGGAGTAAAATAAGTCATTTCATATTGTTAAAAGGTTCTCTATAATGGAAACATTGTAGTAAAAAAAATTTTATGTGCCAAGTAGTGAAACATGATAAAGTGCTATGCAAACAGCAGTAAGAGATTTTTAAAAAGAAAAAAAAAAATCTTTGTTTGCCTAGAACATTTGTGGAAAGCCATTCTTCATTTATTGAATCTGTATAATTCACAAAAATTGTGAAAAACAGCATCCATATGAAAAAGCACATATAAAATAGAATATGTACATTTTGAAGAAAAATAATAATACAAATCTTTATACCTTCCACCCAGACCAGGAAACTGAATAATACCATACCCGAGTGACCCTGGAAGTCAATAGCATGTTACCTTCAAAACTTTAAGAGAAACAGTCTCTCAAATGAAATTTGATATCCAATCAAACTATAAGGTAGAAGCATGGATTAAAGCCAATTTCAGACATACAAAATATTCTTTAAAAATCGCTTTGCTTCCTTTCTCTGTACTTTCTCAAGAAGCTACTGGAAGATCCGATCCAACAAAACGAAAGAGTAAAACCAAGAGCAAGAGCAATGTGTAATCCAAGAAATAAGTGATCCAGCATAAAGAAGTGGAGAGTACTCCAGATGATGCATGCACTTATTCTGTATCATTGGACATTGAAGTTGTTCCCAATTTTTGCCAAATATTAAGAATTCCATTATGATATATTTTGCATATAATTTCATAGAGATTCTTAGAAGCAGAATTATTGTGCCAAAATATACAAATAGTATAAAAACTTATCAAGAGGCATTAGGTATTCCCTAATTATTTAATACATTGTCATTATAGTTTCCAGAATCTGAGTGGGAGTGGCCAGGATGTTGTCTGCTTCTTCATTTAATATTTTACATGCTCCTAAAATTGATTGCTTAGTGGAAGATCAACTTTCTAGAAAGTGTGGTATAATTACTCTTTCAGAAAGGTCAGAAGAAGCTACATTTCTAAGCAAGAATCTTTCTACAAGCTCCCAGACTTGTCCAGTGGCAGCAAGCTCAAGAGCAAAGGAGCTTACAGTTCCCGCGCCATATTTCAGTCCATTTGCTCTTTTCATGTTTTCTATATCATTGGAAATGCACCCAAGTTGCCACCCCCCCAAAAGAAATTAATTAACTAAATTCAGCAGAGGTTCAAGATTTAGAACCACGTGTCTAACTAAATTTAATAATTGGAAGCTAAAAATGGCACATTCATTTTTCTAAATAAAGTTAAATATGACCTCAGCCCCATTGACTTTTATAAGAAATCCAAGCATCTAGCATCAAGACCTGTAACAATTATAAAGAAAATTTTCTTTTATTGATGCTAGAGGAGAGGGTCTGGGGAGGCCCAATGGTCAGCTCAACCCTCCCATCCTCTTACCAGGTTCTTGACCTCACCACAGGAAAGAATTCAAGGGCAGAGTCACAGTAC
>NW_007733690.1:78414-80083 GCF_000696425.1 Galeopterus variegatus | reverse complement strand
CACAGAGAATAAGCGTTCAAGGATAATATAAAGAAAAGACAGAATAGAGATGTCATTTGGAGAGACAAAGCACAGGACTCAATCCTTGATTATTTCAGCCTGAGGTCTTCTAGGTAATCTCAGGTCTTTTGCTTTATGCTGGATTTACAATAAATATTAATTCTAATGACAATATCAATAAAGGGAAGCTCATAGTGAAATGCCCTGAATCCTAGAAAGATATTTCTGACTGATTGTTCATGTGGACATTGAGGGAAAATGTCAAATGACTGGACAAAGATGACAAGTTGTAAATGTATGTCTTATTTAGACCAACTCTACTGAATGAAGCAAATCATTTTGAAGTGGCTGAAAAACAAACAAAAAAATATCCAGGAAATTGTCTATATTTACAAACTAATCCTATCCCAGTTCTCTTTTTTGTATGAAGCTAAAGGTTTTTTTNTCAAGACCTGTAACAATTATAAAGAAAATTTTCTTTTATTGATGCTAGAAGAGAGGGTCTGGGGAGGCCCAATGGTCAGCTCAACCCTGCAATCCTCTTACCAGGTTCTTGACCTCACCACAGGAAAGAATTCAAGGGCAGAGTCACAGTACAAAGTGAGAACAGGTTTAACGTAACGAAAAAGAGATACCGACTTCACAGTGAGAGTGCGGCCTGGAGTCCACATCAGGTTTAATATAAAAGTAAGAAACACACACTTAAAGTTTAGTACAGAGTGCAGGCTGGCTCAAGAGAGTGAGCAGCCACTTGCTGAAAGTAAGTTCGGTACAAAAGAAAGAAATAGACATGCCACAGGCAGAGTGCGGGCTGGCTCTAGGAGAGTGAGCAACAACCCTGCCTACTGCCATGATTCAGCTTTTATAGCTTTACTATCTAATACATATTCATGCTATCTAATGAATACCCAACTAACAAGGTGGTTCCCTGTTATGTAACATAGTCTTGCACATGCTCATTGGTCTCCTTTCAGGGCATGTTCATGGGTCAAATTCTATCACATGCACTGAACATACACAAGAATATTCTATGCTCTTTGGGGCCTCCAGTGGAAGGTCAAAGGATAAACTCCCTTCCACTGAGCATGCTTGGTCACTGGGGTCCTATAAGCCTGCATAAATTCCCCTTACTGAGCATGCTCAGCTACTGGATTTGCATAAATCCGCTGCTTGTGGTCTCAACCTCTCCATGTTGGTGCTGAAAATTGGTCCAAAAAGCTACAGTAATTTTCCTCCAGGGGAGGGGCCTGAGACCTTGGGGAGTGGCTTGAAACCCAGAGGTGTGTCCTGAAACCTAAACCCCAGGATCCTGGAGCACCTTCTATCTTAGGCTGTTTTATTGTCATGTATAGTGGGGCTTGGTTGATCGGTTCTGAAAATAAACTCTCTGATGTCTGGCTTTCTATTTTAAAAACCTCACTACCTGGCAGCTAGCTCTTCTGTTGAGAAGAGTTCAAAACTCATCTGGGAATCAGGACATGTCACAGAGAATAAGCGTTCAAGGATAATATAAAGAAAAGACAGAATAGAGATGTCATTTGGAAAGACAAAGCACAGGACTCAATCCTTGATTATTTCAGCCTGAGGTCTTCTAGGTAATCTCAGGTTTTTTGCTTTATGCTGGATTTACAATAAATATTAATTCTAATGACAATATCAATAAAGGGAA
>NW_007733690.1:77115-78346 GCF_000696425.1 Galeopterus variegatus | reverse complement strand
CTATATTTACAAACTAATCCTATCCCAGTTCTCTTTTTTGTATGAAGCTAAAGGTTTTTTTCATTCTTCTCTTATCATAAACTAAGCATATAAAATATATTGAAATATTAACAATATTGAAAAGAGCATTTGAACCTAGCTGTTCTAAATATATCTTTTTTATTATTATTCTGAATACTCATGGGGTACAAAGCTGATTGTCACCACTTGTGCCCAAAATGTGAAGGCCAGATCCATACTGGCAACATGACCATTACCACAAATTGTGATTATACCCCATGTCCCCCACCCAATTATCCCCAGTCTCCCTCCCCATCCCCCTTTCCCCTGCTCCACTTTGTATCCCTAGGTATGATCTCTCTCTTAAGAGAAATGAAAGTTTAGTGCAAATAACAAACCAGGATTTTCCATGCTGGACTCATAAGTCCACAGAAATAATGTCAAGGTGTATGTTAAAGCTTTGCAAAAACTTAAATACAACTTTACAAACCCTGCGTTTGTAGTTATTTGACAGTCATAACTGCCTTTAGATTTTATGAGATGTCACATATTATTGAGAGGAGAAAAGAGGCCATAATAATTTTTTATGTCTTGCAAGCAAGGTTTTTTAGCATGTGGTAATGTCTGTTCTACCGTCTATGAGAGGAGGGTTGGTTGGCTCTGTACTCTCAGGTTAGATGGGATTTCTCTCTGTCATGAGAGGGACCTACGGAGTTAAATTTTTAGGAAATTAGACAGATTAGTTTGACTTTATACTGTTCTCATTATTAACAGTAATTTTAAAAAAACAAATTATTGACCATATATTTCTACTTTCCAATTATAATAAAAGATTGAAGGGAGTTACTAGGGGAAAGTAGCACAATAAAAATAACACAGAAAAGGAAGAAAACACAATTAAAAGGAGAAAAGTAAATATACTACACTTTAAGTTAGTATTGATACAAGACGTGACTGTGCATCCTAAAATCCAAAGAGAACAGGAAAATGTGACTTCCCATAACTCTCTTTACTTGAGAGAGGGAAATATATCAGTTCCTCAATCCATACAAAGGCTTTGGGTATCCCAAATGCTCACATATATGTTCTGGGAGATGAGATTGGAGCTATAGAGTGATGGAATGTACAATGTTCATAAAAATAGTGATACAACAAATTCAGTTCCCCAAATTGTATAGCTTTGATAGAAAGTCCAAGGCTACACACTAGAATGCAGTCCAGTGAAGGTGAA
>NW_007733690.1:75320-76575 GCF_000696425.1 Galeopterus variegatus | reverse complement strand
TTGTATAGCTTTGATAGAAAGTCCAAGGCTACACACTAGAATGCAGTCCAGTGAAGGTGAATCCATTGGGTGCTCAGGTGCTGTGATAGATCTATGCAGCTGTTGTATATCCAAGGATTGCATTTAAATTACATAGAAGAGTGCCATACAGCTGGTCTCCTAAATTATCTTCTGGAAATGTTTTTTCTTTCTACCGGGACTTTGATAGAAGCCTTAAGCCAGACAGAACAGTAGGATAATTTCATCCAGGACTGGGAAAATAGGAATACTCTACTGTTAATTAGAGACAGCAGTTTTAGTTCCTTAGCTTTGGAAACTAAGCACTGTTTGCAGTGCCAGGACAGGTGAACTGCAGGGGTGCCCATAGACACAACCCGCCTCTTAGGAAGTAAACTATATCTCCTCTAACTCCTGTACTCATGCTTGGATGAAGACTCACAGTTCCTCACTGTGGAGTGTGAAAAACTTGGTTTTGTTCTGAAAAAGGTTCATAGCATCTGTGGCCAGATGCACACCAGGACAACCGAAAAACCTCAGTAATGCAACAGAGTAGGAACCAAGTTCCATGAACATGATCTCCCCATCTACCTGCCAGGCTGGCCTACTACAAAAGTTAGTTTATAAAACTGATCAAATAAATCTGATAGAAAGAGCGATTTGATGCCATCTACTTAAATGAGTACAGTTCAATATGCATGAAAAGTTCTTTCCAAGACAAAATTTCAAAAATAATGTTAATTGATGTTTTTGAAACAAAAAGATAGCAAAATTGTTTCTTCAGGTCATTCTTGGTTTATCGTAATGAGAACAAGCAAACAGTATACAGGAAAACACTCTTCCTTATCTCCGTTGCAAGAGAATCAAACATCCAATTAATCTAAAACTAGTGTCAAGCAAGTAAGATATGTAAGATAAAATGAAAAAGGAAAGACCAAGGTGCACCCTTGTTCATGGCTGTGGAATGTTAAAAATTTTACAGAAACGCTAATTACAAGTTTTGCAGATGCTTTTTACCATTTGATTTTCTCAATATTTTTTTTTACCATAGCCTCAATACTTAAAATGTCTTAAAATGTGAGTTCTTTAAGGGGAAATAGAGAAAGTCTTCTCTATTAGTCAGTTCAGGCCACAATAACAAAATACCAATAGACTGGATGACTTAAGAAACAGAAATCTATTTTCTCACAGTTCAGAAGGCTGGAAGTCTGAGGTCAATGTCCAGCAGGGTTGGTTTCTGATGAAGGTCTTCTTCCTG
>NW_007733690.1:68488-74669 GCF_000696425.1 Galeopterus variegatus | reverse complement strand
AGGCTGGAAGTCTGAGGTCAATGTCCAGCAGGGTTGGTTTCTGATGAAGGTCTTCTTCCTGTCTTGCAGATGGACACCTGCTCACTAGGTTTTCACATGGAACAGAAAGAGAGAGAGAGAACATGCTATCTGGTGTCTCTTCTTATAAGGGCACTAATTCCATCATAAGGGCTTCACCCTCATGACCTCATCTAACCCTTATCACCTTCCAAACACCCCATCTCCAAATGTCACTATACTGGAGGTTAGGGCTTCAACATATGAATTTGAGGGGACACAAGCATTTAGTCTATAACATCTAGCAAACTGAGATTCTAGAAAAAAGTAAAATCAGGGTCAAAGCCAAGTAATGGCAAGCGGGGAAATAGAAGCAGAGTGAACAGATATGAAGGAGCGTTAAAGAACGCTTCTAACAAAACAGATGAATTAGGGCAGCTGGGTCAGTTAAGACCATTCTCAGAGTCATTGTAGCTTTTAACATTTTTCTTGCAAAACTTATATATATTTTTACATTTAGAGTTTTTATATACTACTTGAGACTTTCTTAAACTATATTTTAGAGAATATTTTGGAGTTTTTAAGATCATGACTTTCATTTTTACTTCTGGGAATCCAGAAATGGAATGACAAACATTTTATGCTTCCTTCATCAAGGACATACTAGTGTTAAGAAATGTTACAAAAAATTACGTTATTGCCTAATTTTATTCTGCTTGTAATTTTGATTCAAATGCCATCACCAATGCCACCAGAAAGTGTACATCTCTGACAGGATATTCTCTTGAGAAGATGACCATTATGTGTCAAAAAAATAAGATACCCTTTTCATAATCATGTTCGTGTTTATGTACATGTATGTATATGTATGTGTCTGTGACTGTGTATATGTATATGTATTTCCTGCATCCTCTGTAAGGTGTGGTTGCCTTGAAAAAAATCAAAGCTTTCATTCCATTTCACAATAGAGCCATGTCAAGAAAAAGATCATAGTATTTTAGCCAAAATATTTCTGTAATATTTTTCTGATTATAAGTAATATATTCTCATTATGGAATATTTGGAAAATATGAAAACTATGCAATAAAAATCACTTGAAACTTGGCTACAAATGACATTAACATTTTAGAGCATTTTATTTTAGTCCTTCCTGTCTGTATGTAAATATACTTTTACATTTCTATGCATTTCTATGTCATTCTATTTTGCATAACATATTAATAGTGTGTTTCTATGTCATTATAAACTTTCTATCATCTCTAATAAAGGTAAAATACTGTATTCATGCTTATGGGGGGCTGTTACAAGTTTAGTGAGATTTAATTCATATACTAATATACATATGAGTCACACTCTTAAATTGTACAAGTCATGGTTTTTAGTACATTCACAGAGTTGTGCAACCATTACTACAATAAGTTCTAGAATCTTTTTATTACCCCACAAAAAAACCATACACTTTATCACTCCCAATCCTCCCATCCCCAGCTGTAGGAAACCATTAATTCACTTTCTGTATAGATTTGCCTATTCTGGAAATTTCATATAAATGAAATCATATATCATGTGTTCTCTTATGACTGGCTTCTTTCACTTACCATAATATTTTCAAGATTCATTCATGTTGTAGCATGGACCAGTACTTCATTCTTTTTAATGGCCAAATAATACTCAATTACAGTGGTTATGATTTTAAGATAATTCTTCATGAAGCAAAGATATTGCTTCCAGGCTTGTCATACTTGGTGCAATTTGTTTATAGAGTATTACACAGCAAAGGGGATCATTTTTTTAAACTTTTTTAATATATTGATTTTTTTCCATTCTCATATTTCCTTTCTCCTCTACTGATTCAACAAGTATTTATTAACAGACTGCAACAAACTAGACTTTGTGCAGTCTTTGTGAATATGACATGAACAAAATTCTCTAATCAAATTCTGCCTGGAACAAATTTGTAGTCAAACAAAGAGAGTTTGTTGGCTCCTTGCTATGGGCAGAATGCGTGGTGAGCCAGGAAGCATCTACCAAAAGGTGTTGGGGGAAGGGGAGTTTAGAGAATTGGGGCTATGTTAGATAATTTTAGAGAGTGTTCAAAGAAACATGATTTTGCTCTGAATTAAGTGTTGTCAAAATAGGCACTACTTCGTGATTGGGGTATCTTAATAATTTTTATATAATGGCAGGAGAAAGAAAGCAGGGTAAAGCCATAATTGGTAAAGAAATACTAGTTACATACCATAGCTAAGAGAGGGAGATGTCTGATGGTTGCGTGGTTGCAATCATGCTCCTGATTTTGGCTGTGCTCAGTCAGACACAGTTACGGACTGGTCTTGTTCGTGTCTTGCTCTGTCATAGTCACAGACTGGCCCTGTCTCATATCATGTTCTGTGACATTCTTTATGTTCAGCAGAACCATGCCCTAACTGTTAGAGCCACGCCAGCTCAGCTGATAGCCATCAGGAGTACTTTTGTCTTTCTCAGTACCCCCTTTGGGCCAGGGTAGAGAAAGTTGATCTGCAGAACGTAAATGTACAATATCCAGGTCTTTATCATCCCCACGATTTTGTCAATCAAGAGTTCATCCAGAGAAGACTGCTGTAGTTGGATTTGGGTTAGTCATTCTTGCTCCTTTTGCTAGAGGAGAAGTGATTGAGTCATCTGATGTGACAATAGCTGTGCAATAATATTTGAGACCCTAAAAATGATCCACTGTCCAGACATAACTCAAAGAATCTCCAGGAAAAGAAAAAGTAGTTATTAGTTCTTGTAAGAGTACCTGAAGATGAGAGTCAAAATTACCAAGCCACTCAATGAAAGTACATCTCAACATTTATCTGAGTCTTTTCTAGAGATCTGGCTGGCTTTTTTTCCCCAGTCATGTATTTTTTTTCTGAATCTGTGATTTTTATATGGTTATAGCCAGATGTGTTTATTATAAGCACAAACTGCCCTTTGGCTAGCCAAAAGGAAATCAAATGCTATGCAATTTACCATGACAGCCCTGGCCAATGAATTTAAACGGTTTTTTTTTTTTTTTTTTTTTTTTTTTTTGCAATTCCAAAGCAGAAGTTGTGTTCTCATAAACAGTGGATTTAAGAGTATAAAATCCACTGGGAATATAAGTATTGCACATATCAATAGAAGTACGCTGATGATAGGTCTCTTAAAATGGGAAGCTTTTCAGAATGGAGTTACACAGCAGCTGCAAAGCTGGCTGGAGTGTCTCTGAAGAGAATGGACTGACTATTTTAGCAAAGGTAGCCCTAATATTTGTTCTCATTCCTGATGTGCTAGGTTTTACTGGTAAGTTTGACAGGTCTGGCTACATAATCTGTAGGGCCCAGGGAAAAATGAAATAGCAGGGACATTTGTTAAAAAATTATTAAGAATTTCAAGATGGCAACGGCAAAGCATTAAATCAAGCACAGAGCCCTTGTAAGAGCAGAACTCTATGTGAGACTGCACTGGTCACATGCCAATGAATGGTTGTAATGACTTCAGTAGAAATGTTTTGTTGGCAATGGGTCAAGGTCCAATTTTTACAAGACTGACACTTGGATTAATTATATAAGGTCATCATCAGGAAGAACCTATATAAGGATATTTTGGTGGCCATGAAAATACACTTTGTAGAACTCCAACTAGAGGGAGTATGATTGGCCAAGGGCCCTGTGCTGTTATTTGAAATCCATCACCATGTTTGAGCCGACACCACGATTCCCATAGGTTCAGTAGTTCTAAAGCAGTTCCTATCCTGGGATGCAGGGATTTCCTCTGCCGGGCAATGATGCCTTGTGGACTCCCCAGTGGTCTTGCTGAATTTCCATTAGACTATTCACTCGTTTCGGATGCTTTCACTCAACCTTCCATTCCTCTTTCCTTCAGTCAGGATCAGACTTTCATAAGCTCTCATGTCTCTCCCAGCCTCTCCCTGCTTCCTCCTCATTTTTTCTCACAGGCATTTTTCCTAGTAAAATTCTTTGAAGATGCTTCTTGGAGGACCTGAACTGATACAAGCAGTTCCAGATGTGGTCTGAGAAAACAGGCGGTAAGAGGAGGACTTGGGACTGAATCACTCATTGTTCAGTGGGTGAGAAATGTGTCTTCATTGGTTGATAGGGTATGAATATTCCCCAGCAAATGGTGGTGGCTCAACTTCTAAATATTTCATGGATGGTTACCTGGAAAAATGTCCTGCTGAGGCAGAATGATGTGTCACTTGAAAAATATGGGTGAAGCAATGTCTACAAAGACAGGAAGACTGCAAAGTTGGGGTTGGCTGGTTACTGATAGGGTGTATTGATGCTCTGCAGAAGGATAATGAGAAATTGAGCTGCTAATGAGTAGTTAGTAGCTAAATGTGAGAGCCAGAGTCTAGGTGGTGGCTCACAAAAATGTCCTTACCTGCCTTTTTGCAATGAAAGAATTGCAAGAATTATCTGGCATGTACTGATTAGAGATAGTACCCTGTACTGATTGGAGTGCCCTGGGACTGGAATTTGAGGGTACTTTATCAAGGGGGCCAAATTGTAAGACTCGATAAGCAAGAATTCCCTGACTTGGGGACACTTGCTCCCAAGACTCAAGATTTTACATCTAACCAGCTACCCCAGGGATAGGGCAAACTTGCTGCCAGGGTTATGTTTAGAATCCTGGAATAAAATGACAGCCAAATCTCAATGAAGTGGAAATGCCTGATTTGCCTTGCCAGATGTCAGAGGAGGAAATAAAGAGGCTGAGGAAAGTGGCATGCTGAAGTGTTTATAATATGCAATGCCAGAAGACCCACCAGAGGATTTGTTCTGGGACAGGACCCAGAGGATATACCATTCATGAAGACCACCAGGAATGATATGGTGAGAGAGGTACCAGCCAGCATCTTCGAGTTTAGTTGTGGCCTCCCCTGAAGGCCAGGGGTGATGGTAGGATATGCAGTCACAGAGCTGGAGTCACTACCCTCTATGGGAGTGATGGAACACTGAAGAAATAAAGACCAGATGGCAGCACTTGACAGCCAGAAACCAGGAGGCCACAATTACTATAGTGAGCCAGAGGCAGAAGGGTCAGACAAGGGTGCTTTATCCACTAGGCATTGAGGAGATATTTAACCGAGCACAGCATTCCTAGGGGCAAAGTAGATGGACAGCCAATGATATGCCAGAACAAGAACTGAATAACAGAAGGTTGAAGGTAGTTTCTTAAAAAAAAATAAAGACTCTTACTCAGTTCTTCCTACAACTCATTGACTAAGAGGTGATCAGATTCCTATGAGAAAGAACCCTGCAACACCATAGCGAGTACATACCATGACTATTCCCCTGAGTCTATGCCTAAAGGAACCCATGGCCATTTACTCGAGTGATTTTATCCTGCAGAAAGGAAAATATCCCAACATTGAGAGGACTATTGAACACAGACTCAGAGCTGACGCTGATACTCAGAAACNAGCCAAAATATTTCTGTAATATTTTTCTGATTATAAGTAATATATTCTCATTATGGAATATGATATGGTGAGAGAGGTACCAGCCAGCATCTTCGAGTTTAGTTGTGGCCTCCCCTGAAGGCCAGGGGTGATGGTAGGATATGCGGTCACAGAGCTGGAGTCACTACCCTCTATGGGAGTGATGGAACACTGAAGAAATAAAGACCAGATGGCAGCACTTAACAGCCAGAAACCAGGAGGCCACAATTACTATAGTGAGCCAGAGGCAGAAGGGTCAGACAAGGGCGCTTTATCCACTAGGCATTGAGGAGATATTTAACCGAGCACAGCATTCCTAGCGGCAAAGTAGATGGACAGCCAATGATACGCTGCTTATCATCTATAGCCAGAACAAGAACTGAATAACAGAAGGTTGAAGGTAGTTTCTTAAAAAAAATAAAGACTCTTACTCAGTTCTTCCTACAACTCATCGACTAAGAGGTGATCAGATTCCTATGAGAAAGAACCCTGCAACACCATAGCGAGTACATACCATGACTATTCCCCTGAGTCTATGCCTAAAGGAACCCATGGCCATTTACTCGAGTGATTTTATCCTGCAGAAAGGAAACTATCCCAACATTGAGAGGACTATTGAACACAGACTCAGAGCTGACGCTGATACTCAGAAACGCAAGCATCACTGTGGTCCCCAGTTAGAGTAGAGAGCCTATAAGTCCAAGTAATATAGGGAAT
>NW_007733690.1:65422-66952 GCF_000696425.1 Galeopterus variegatus | reverse complement strand
AGCTACCTGCATCACAAGACCACCAAAGATCATCATAAGACGTTTGGAGTTAGTGACATTAAGTTGTTACTTAGTAATTGCCTCTTGGCTTTTTCCACTGTTTTGTGTGAATTGCCTGCATAAACTTGGGCTGGACCAGGAGATGGCGTGGAGGAACGTTGTATATGCCTCTGGGTCATCACCCACCTAATCCATCATCCTGTATGTAACTTGCTGCCTTGGGTTGAATGTCCCCCCAAAACTTATTTCCCACTGCAACTGTTGAGGGTGGGAAATCCTATTATGGTAATTGCAAGGCGGGGTCTTGAAGAGGTGATTAGATTGTAGGACCATGCTGCAGTGAACGGATTAATAACGGTGGTCAGGGGGCGTAGTTCTGAGGGCTTTAAAAGAACAGCGCTCTTTTTTTTAAAGAGACTGCTCCACCATATTTGCTACGTGATACTCTCAGTTGCTATAGTCACCACCAGGACAAGACCCCTGCCAGATGTGTTCTCTGGACTTTGGACTTCCTAGCCTCTGAAACTGTATGCAATAAATTCCATTTTCCTTACAAATTACCCAGTTCCAAGTACTTTGTTATAAGCAATAGAAACCGACTAATACACTTACCCTAGTAAAAATTTTTGTCCCACCAAGTGAAATTGCCTATTTCATTTTCAGTTGCAAGATGCCCTTTCAGTTTAGTGGACATTTTGCCTTTAGTCCACCAACAGACACAATAATTGACTACATATTTTTAAATAGCTTTAAGAGAGGATTTTCAATGTTCCCAACAGAAAGAGAAAAGTAAACATTTGAGGTGATGGATATGCTAATTACCCTGATTTGATTATTACACGTTGTACCTTGATTAAATTATTGCACATGTATTGAAGTAATACTCTGTACCACATAAATATGTACAATTATTACATGCCAATTGTGTGTGTGTGTGTATATATATATATATATATTTTTTTTTTTTTTTTTTTTTTAAGTATCCCCAGAGAGNGAATGAAATTGTGCCACTCACAGCAGCATGGATGAGCCTGGAGAAAATTATGTTAAGTGAAATAAACCAGGTACAGAAAGGTAAATACTGCATGTTCTCACTCATATGTGGGGGCTAAAAAAGTTGAGCTCTAGAAGTAGAGTAGAATTGTGTTTACTAGTGGCTTGGAAGCTGGGGCAGGGGGGTAAGAATAGAGAGAGGTTGGTTAATGGATACAAACTTATAGCTAGATATGAAGAATATGTTCTAGAGTTCTGTGGTACTGCGATGGCTATAATTAACAATATGCGAGACTGTGAACATAGCTTACTCTATCTTAAAACCTTTACCCTTTGCTATGTCTTTTGTGTGAACACTGCCCACAAAAGTTAGACAGTAACTAGGAGTAAGGTAATTAGAACAACAGGCAGAAACAGCATCCTGACTACAAAGGAGGAACTTAATGACTAAGTACGGATATGGCAACATCTGATCCAGCTACCTGCATCACAAGACCACCAAAGATCATCATAAGACGTTTGGAGTTAGTGACATTA
>NW_007733690.1:62305-63772 GCF_000696425.1 Galeopterus variegatus | reverse complement strand
TATATATATATATATATATATATATATATTTATTTATTTTAAGTATCCCCAGAGAGATGGTGGAAATTACCAATATCAATAAAGACCTTGAGAGTGCAGGGTTGGGGGTCCTTATCAAAATGTCATTTATTCCTCCAGGCAAGATGCTGCAGAAAATGGGTAGATCCAGGAGAATGACATCAGACTTAATTGAGTAGTAGCAGCAATCCAGTCGCTGTGCCAGACATGGTTTAATTGCTACAGCAAACTAATAAGGCCTTGAGTACATGATATGCAGCCATTGATCTGGTGAGTGGCTTCCTTTCCTTTTCAACTTTAAAAGAGGATAAGAAATATTTTGCATTATTTGAGGTGGTGGGCATACTGATAGTATCGATCTGATCATCACATCTTGGGCACAGGTGCTGATGGTCAGCTCTGTGGCCCATGAATATATATAATCAATAAATACATAAATAAATAAATATTTTGCATTTAAATGGAGCAGACAATAGTGTTTATTTACAGTTTTGCCTCAAAGCTACATTAACTCTCCTGTCCTCTGTCTTAATATTGTACAAAAAATTCTGGACTGTCTGGACATGCCTTTGAGCACCACACTTAACCATTACATTGATGGCATCATGCTGATCAGACAGATAAAGCAAAAAGTGGCTGGTACACTGGAGGCCTTGGTAAGAACTATGTTCTTCAGAGTATGAGAGATAGACCTTAGAAAGATTCAGGGAATGGCCATGTCAGTAAAATGGCTAGGGGACCCAGTGGTCAGGGGCATGCTAGACTATAAGTAAAAGACATATTGCTGCCACTTGCATTCCCTACCAAAAAGAAGAAAGAGTGCCTGGCAGGCATCTTTAGGTCCTGAAAGAAATGCATTCTTCTCTGAGTAACACAGAAGGCTGCCAGCTTTGAGTTGAGCTCAGAGCAGAAAAGGGCACTGCAGCAGCCCTATTGCACTGGAGGTATCGGTGGTAAGAGAAGATGCAGTATGGAACTTCTGACAAGCTCCAGTTGGAGAATCACAACACAGGTCCCTGGGATTCTGAAACAAGGCCTCACCATCTGCAGCAGAGAATTATAGGCTTTGAGAAATAGCTACTGAGCCCTGGTATAGATGGAATGTTCAACGACAGGCTATCAAGTGAAAATGTGTCCAGAAATGCTCATCACTAGCTAGACTATGCCAGACTCACCAAGTCATAAATTCAGATGGGCCCAGAAGCAGGACATGTTAAGATGGAAATGGTACTCCTGGACTGAGTCCAAGCAGGACCATAGGGCAGAGTAGGCTTCAGGTAGCCCAGTCCAGACACCCATGTCATCCACCACAGTTACAGTAGTGACCCTCTCCAGGTCTGCACTCACGTCTCTATGAGGGCCCCATACAACCAGCTGAACGATGAGAGAAAGTCCAAGCTTGGTGATGATGGGTTGGCTCAGAACATGAGTGCAAGCCCAAAACGATGG
>NW_007733690.1:60219-61239 GCF_000696425.1 Galeopterus variegatus | reverse complement strand
AAAGTCCAAGCTTGGTGATGATGGGTTGGCTCAGAACATGAGTGCAAGCCCAAAACGATGGTGGCTGCATTACATACACAAATAGAGGTGGCCTTGAAAGGGAAATTCTTCCCAATAGACAGAACTGTGAGTAGTGCACTTAGTCATTCACTTTGTGTGGGAGGAGAAGTGGCCAAGGTGAGAATATACAGAGATTTCCCTGTGCCCATTGCTCTATAATGAGCAGAGTGGTCATGGTGGCAGTGATGGAAACTATATATGGGCTCAATAGCATGGACTCTCATTTATCAATGCAGATCTAGTTACTGCTGCCTCTGAATGTCCAACTTATCAGCAAAGAAGACTAATACCTGATTAGCACTATTTCTCAAGGAGATTGACCAGCCACTTAGTGGTGAGTTAACCACATGGATTCCTTCCATCTTGGAGGTTCAACCAGGATAGACAACTTTGGGTTGTTGGTTTGCCTTTCCTGAGCAGAAACTCAGCCAGCCCTCCTATTTGGGGGCTTACAAGATGCCTGATTTGCAGCTGAGGAATCCCACACAGCATAGGTACCAACCCAGGAACTCTCTTGACAGTGAAGAAGCACAGGAATGGCCCATGACAATCCCTGCACCATCCAGAGGCAACTGGCCTCACAGACTACTGGAATGGCCTTCTAACGGTGCAAATGAAGCTCCGATGCAAAGCGTCACTCTGAATGCTGAGGTGCCATCCTTTAGGATTGCGTGTATTTATTATATCAGAAACCCCAGGAAAAGCCTCAATCCATCCTGAAAATAAACAATTACCAGAACATACTCATAGCCCACGTGGTTCCTGTCCATTTCTAACTTTCCCTGTCTTGTCAGAATTATGTCGTTGGTAGGTAAGTGCAATGGACTGAATGTTCGTGCTCCCCCAAATTCCTGGGTTGAAGTCCTAATCCCCATTGTGATGGTATTAGGAGACAGAACCTTTGGGAGGTGATAAGGTCATGAGGCTGGAGGCTTTATGAATCGAATTGGTGCCCTTATA
>NW_007733690.1:54003-58684 GCF_000696425.1 Galeopterus variegatus | reverse complement strand
TTTAATTTTATGCCTTTTGTACGTTACTCACTTAATAATTTGTGGTAAAAGACTTATTTATATGCTTTTATAAGCACTAGGCATATGCAAATATATAAATATATGATTACAAACAAGTGATAAATTTAAGGCATTTAATTATTACTCTAAAATGTAATTAACTTGTCAGCATGTTAAACAAAACAAAATACATATTTTTACTTAATTTACCATCTTGATAAATGGTAATAACTTTCTTAATAAAAAAGAGAAAACCACATCCATTATCATGAATACATCTTTGTATTTCTCTAAAGAACCAATTCTATTATCATTTTGACTAAAGTAACATTTTTTTTCTCCAGGGACAAGAGAAAACTAGAAGATAAAAAACAAAAACCAAACAAGAACTTGTTTAGTTCTTTTTTCTCTGTGAGCACTCGTTTGATGTCATGTTAACAATCTGAAGCACTACATATACAGATATATACATATATAAAATATATTCCAAAAGAATTTTTTTATTTTGTTAATCTACAGACCTTCTAAAAACTTAAAGTAAATCACAATTCTGATTAGTGGCCAATGTTTTATATCTATTTCTTATTTAGAAATTTTCCAGTCAAACTTTATTTATTAATTAAGCATTTGTCTAAGACAGCTTTGTCCAATAGAAATGTATTTTATTTAACCCAACATATTCAATATATTATCATTTTAGCGTGCAATCAATATAAAATTAGAGATAGTACATATTTTAAAAAATTTTTTGTACTAAGTCTTCAAAATCCTCTGTACATTCTACATTTATAGCACATATCAATTTGATTTAGTCACATTGGGAGTGTTTGATGGCCACAAGTAGCTAGTGGCTACCACAGTGCACTATATAGGACTTGAAGTTAGTTATGGATCTAGAAATTACAGCTTTGTCTAATAAATTAAGTTCTTAGTATTTCAAGCATTTTAAGAATTGTATAAAATTAAACCTTTCAAGAGGGCATTTATTATTACCACTCTATGTAGTTGAATACAATTCTTTTTTTTTAATTTTAAGCTATGAAATCCATGATAACACAATGTTTAAAACTCAATATAGAAAATTTACATCATGAGAAATTTCACCCTACTCTTGTCCAAATCAAAATTTGCAGTGATGTTATATTTATAGAAAAATTAAATGCTGATGATTCCTTAAAACATGCAAAAAGGTAATATTTTACACACGCATACATTATGTAATTATTAACTATTGTTATTAATAATATAAAAATGTATGTATTTGAGTTTCAGTTCTTCATTTGCTCACATACTCAGCAAATATTTATTAATCACCTAACCTTCCAGGCACTGCTCCAGAAGCTCAGGACAGAGTGATGATTAAAAACAAATGCACTCTCTGCCCCCAAAAGGCAGATATAATCACACCATCACACCAGCAAATGTAGACATGAACAAGGGCTGCAAAGCAGAAGAACATTGTTTTATGGATTCTTGTGAATGGGGCATTTAATCAAGTGAGCAAAATCAGGGAAGAGATGCATGGGTCAGATCTGTAGAAGAAAGTGGGTGTAATTAGGCAATGAGGGGAGAGGAGCGCACCCCAGGCTTCTGGAAAAGCAAGTGCAAAAGCCCTGCTGTGCAAAGGACGTGGGAGTTTCAAGAGGAAGCAGCAGTGTGGCCTGATGCAGAGGTTAAGGAAGGCATGGGCCATGCAGCAGAGGAGATAAAATAGGGGCGGGGATGCAAAGGGACATGTAGACCATGATAGTCAGTTACATTTTTTTTTTTAATCATAAGAGCAATCTAAAATAAATCATACTGGACAAAGGGAAAGCAATAGCAACATGATCACATTCACCTTTTGAAAACTCATTCTGCTGCATTGATGTGGGCACAGAAGGGATTATAGCAATTTAGACAAGGGGCTATGGTATAGCCTGAGCAAGACATGGTGGCTACACAAAGGTAGACTAGAGGTGGGTGAACAGAGAACAGTGGCCAGAGTCCAGGTCAATTTAATCAAACCTATGCCCAGTAGAAGAGGAACTCGCCTTTATAATAAATCCAGGCAAGAACACATCCTCCCTTGGATTCAGATAAAAATAAGAAGGAGCTCAAAACTTTTTAACTGAAAACATTAGAGAACAATCAAACGGGCAAACACAGAAAACCCTCTTTTATTGACTTGGACTGTCTTCTAGCTTCTATGAAGGACTAAGAATTCCTGGTTAAAGAAATGACCTTAATCACGAGATGATATCAGAGTCAGTAGATGAACTTTATCCCTCCCCAAAGCAAGGGCTCTGGGGTTACATTCAGACTCATATCCCATTCTACTATTTATTGTTTGATAAGACGGGCAATTGACTCCGCCTTCTCAGCCTCATTTTTCTAACTGTAACATCACGATATATGATCTATCTTCCAAGATTGCTACAAAGGTTAAAATTAACGTGTTAAATGCTGATCATAATGTATGCTATCAATTAATGCAATTATTAATATTATATTTCATTGTCTCCCTCAATGGTATTTTAAAATTTTTATAACTTGGTCGGAGCTTATTGTCACAATTTGCAAAGTATCTGGAAAATAAAGCTCCATTTTTTGTGTAAGCCAGTAAACATTCAAGCCTACATCAGCATCAAGTAAGGCCTAGCAGAAATGCAGATCCTGAGTCCCCACCCTAAGCTTATGAATTATAGTCCTTGGGAGGAGGGAGATATTTGCATTTTTAATAAGCTCTCTTGGGATTCCTATGTACATTAAAATTTGAGATATCATCCTTGTATGCAATAATGGAGCAGGCTGGAAGGATAGAAAAGGAGGAAAAAATTGAATAGAGACTAAACTGCTGTAACCAAAAAAATTCACCCTAATGGGACAATTTTAAGTGCTTTAATAGACCTTTGATCCAGATATTAGGCTGGAAGGATAGAAAAGGAGGAAAAAATTGAATAGAGACTAAACTGCTGTAACCAAAAAAAATCACCCTAATGGGACAATTTTAAGTGCTTTAATAGACCTTTGATCCAGATATTAGTGACAAAGAGGGGTTCAGCAGCTTCCTTCAAAGCCCACCTTGGAGCTACCAGCTCTTTTTGGTATCTCTAATAAACATCCAACTGTCAAGACTTCAGTAAAGATAGGATTCAATTTAAAAAACAAAAACACTAAACCTCAGAAGGAACATATTTATGAATAAACCAGAAAATATCAAAGGAAGCAGGATATTTTATTGAAATTCTTACTGTTGGCTTGAATGATTGCAAACATAGCAGAAAACTGAGCATGAATACGAAATATTTAACAAAGGCAGCAGATGTTCTATTCATTGGCACCCATATATTGGTTTTGTTACTTTTTACCATCTTTCTGAAACAATCACGAGGAAAGTCCAAGATGATGAGACTGTATTAAGCAAAAACAGACATACTGGGAGAGAAATATATGCAAATCATGGGGTTAACTCAGGCTTCTAAGGGGAATGCCCATCCCCAAGGCACCTGAAGAGGTGAAGCCACGTGCATTAGACCATACTGGTGATCATCTATTAGAGAAGGTAGCAGAAAGAACGAGGCTTATTTTCACATCAACTCCTGACCATGAGGCTGAAGAAGGCCTAGGAATAGGGCCACATTATGACTTTTGCGGGCCCTAAGTACTTTGTCTTTATGGTGCCCATCCTCCATAAAAAAAGAAAAATCAAAAATTATACTTTATGACTGTGTTGGTATGTAGATAAATGTAATCCAGGCTGGATTTATTATACAGATGCTCCTTGTCTTATGATGGGGTTACATCCCAATACACCTATCATAAACCAAAAATATCATGAGTCAAAAATGTATTTAGTACTCCAGTAAACCCATCATACAGTCAAAAAATCATAACTTGAACCTGTAAGTTGAAGACTGTCTGTACATTAAAAGTATATATAATATTCTTATACCACATATAATATTATATATCTGCATATATATAATATTCATATTATTCATCTAATTTAAAAATAAATTAGATATTTCTTAAGCCCCTTAAAGTACTGTGGGCCCTGGGCACTGTGTCTATTGCACCTGCTGGATGAGCCAGTTCTGACCAGAGGAAATACCAGTGGTCAGAGAAGAAATCATAGCAAAGGTAAACCCAAAGTCTCTGGTGAAAAGTTTTATAGCTCAGGGATAACAGAAGAAAGATTATGTTTAAGAGAGGAAGGGAAATAAACAGTAATAAGCAGATAAACCAGCTCCCTGGGAGGAAGAGAAAAGAGCCCTGGTTTGTAGCTTTTACAAGTCTCCAGAGTAAATGCTCTCCCTTTAGCCAATTTTAACCAATAGTTAACCAAAACTCTTTTTAAAACTCTTAGCTATTTAACAATGAGGTCTTAGTAACCTATATGAACATACCATGGATATAGGAGAGTTGTCAGTCTTTAGAAATTTTGCCTCTTCTGAGCAAACTCACCAAGTCACCCTAAAATGACATGAGCAGACTTCAGGACCAGTCTTACAGATATCCTGATCACTTGAAGGTCTCCGGCTTTCTTCTAACTGTTGCTATTCATAGCCTAAAAATTACTTCATAATTAAGGGGAATTATAAATGCAAATTATCATTTAACCTATTCCATCATTATTGTCTATCAGTTCCTGCCTCTCTCTCTCTCTCTCTCTCTCTCTCTCTCTCTCTCTCTCTCTCTC
>NW_007733690.1:20665-53060 GCF_000696425.1 Galeopterus variegatus | reverse complement strand
TCTCTCTCTCTCTCTCTCTCTCTCTCTCTCTCTCTCTCTCTCTCTCTCTCTCTCTATATATATATATATATATAATAACTCACTCTTCATTTTAATAGGAAAGCAACTGGATATCAGAACCTAGAAAAACCCAGGCCTTATTCTTAGAGGATGTACAGAGAAAAAAAATTTCTGGGAGAGCCTTGAAAACAACCTTTGTCAACCTTCAGTTTGGCCTTGTTCTGTGCACTAACAAAGAGAATCAAGGGATGGAGTCACTTTATGTTACTATTAGGAGCCTCTTTACAATTGTGAATCAAGTAATTGTTTGCTTGTGTCTGGGTTCTTTTACACCAATATATTACCCCAAATAAATATAACTCCCTTCTCCCAGCATAAAGCATTTCCAGATGGTCTCTAAAGAATATTAATGATGAAAGATTTGACAAATAATAATGTCTTTGTGTTGACCCTTGTTCTGTTTTGTCTTTCCTAAAACCCATACCATGGTGTATAAAAGTGCCTTAAAAACAAAAGTCATGCCAAAAATTTATTTTGAATTCAAGTAAATTGAGAGGTGATCTGACTCTCATTCTTACACTGAGGTGTCATTATGTCTATCTAAAATAACAGAGAGAAAGGCCCTCTAAGAAACGATGAGTTTTTTCGGAAATGAGCAGGGGATTATAATCTGGGATATGAGTGTCATGATGGATCACAGGCATATTCAAGGAGGTTAGGAAAAGGGAAAGCTTTTAAAGGCAAAAAGAGGAAGTTCATACAAGCTGTCTTGAAACAAAGCTTATTAGTCAAAGAGGCTCATTACAGGAGCTGGTGATTACTCACAGGTAACACTAACCAGTGTTGCTGGGGAGATGTCTCCATACAAGTGACTTACCTGAAATTTTTTGTGCTGTCAGAGGGTTCTTATCATAGGCATGCATGCATAAGGACCTTCAGACGGTCCTTGTAACATTTCTTACCTCAGACATACAAGTATGACATTCCCCCCTCATGACCTCCCAGCTCCACTTTTGGTTTAGGTCTAACATAAGTGACTCCATCTTGGCATTGGCAGCTTTCACAAGCCCATGAATTTATACACTCATGTGCACACAAAATATTAGTTTCCTGGGCTGCTGTAACAAACTATCACAAATGTAGTGATTTAAAACACCACAAATTTACTATTCCAGGGGTCAGAAATCCAAAATCAGTCTCACTGGATTAAAGTCAAAGTGCCATTAGTGCTGGTTCCTCTTGGAGGTTCTAGAGGAGAATTTCCCTTTTTCAGCTTCTGGTGGCTGCCTGCATTCCTTGGCTGGTAACCCTTTCCTCATGTCACTCCAACCTCTTGCTTTCATGGTCCCATCTAGCACTGACTCTAATCATCCAGCCTCCCTCTAATATGATCATTCATGATTACATTGGGCCCACCAAGGTAAGCTTCCCATTCAAGATCCTTACCTTAATCACATAGGCAAAATCTCTTTTGCCACATAAGGTAACATTCATGGGGATTAGGAGCTAAGTATGTTTATGGGACATAATCTATCCTACTAGTCCATTTTGTGTTGCTCTAACAGGAATACCTGAGACTGGGTAATTTATAAAGAACAGAGGTTTATTTGGCTTACGATTCTGGGACAGCTGCATCTGGCATGGGCTTCAGGCTGCTTCTACTCATGGAAGAAAGTGGCAGGCAGCCAGCGAGAGAGAGAGAGAGAGAGAGAGAGAGAGAGAGAGAGAAGCCAGGGTCTTTTAAACAACAAGTTCTCGCAGGAACTAGTAGAGCGAGAACTCACTCACTACCCCTCCTCCCCCAGGGAGAGCATTAATCCATTCATGAGGGATCTGCCCCCATGACTCATTTGCTTTCCAACACTGCCACATTTGAGATCAAATTTCCACATGAGTTTTGGAGGGGACAACACATCCAAACTCCATCACACACACACACACACACACTCACACACACACACAAATGCAAACATTAACAAATAAATTTCCATTGTCTGTCTTTTGTAGCTGAATCGAAGTATTAAAATTACAACAGAAACCTAAGAGCTTTCAAGTTTTCACAATTAAAATTAAATTTTGTGGGTTTTTAATAGATAGATTGCTTTTTGTAATTACAATAAAACATTTATCTAAAATCTCTATAATAAGGGTCTTAGATGACTTCATAAATATTATCTTAATTTTATTCTTGCAAAATTAAAATGAGAGCATAGTTGTCAGGTACTTTGTGATAACAATTCCATTGCAAAGTACAAGCTTGTGAAATAAAGGAAGGTGACCTATTAAAATGTTCAAAGTATCGCTGATTTATGGATACTTTTTGATGTGGCAGAAAATAAATAGATATCTGATGCTCAACTCATGGTTTAATTGCAAGTATGTAGAATAAGTATGCAATTGTTATTGGCTCCTAACTTAAAAAAAGCTGCATAATATAAAACATATAGACTATTTCCACATTTGGCTTGTCATTGAGTCATGTTTCTATGTCCATGACTTTTAAAGTCCCACTCAAATCATAACAGATCATACCAGAAATATGTTACATGCAGTTATAGGATTTAAATTCAATATCAATTATTATACACTTCAAAACAAATTAACATCCGTTATTCACAGAAAAATGGACAGCTTTTCTCTAAAACTTTGGACATTTCTCAGTGATTTTCCTCTTTCCAATATACTGTAAATTCCTGCATTCAAGTGACTATCTCATTACTCTCCTAGAATGTTATTCACAGAAAAATGGACAGCTTTTCTCTAAAACTTTGGACATTTCTCAGTGATTTTCCCCTTTCCAATATACTGTAAATTCCTGCATTCAAGTGACTATCTCATTACTCTCCTAGAATATTCTTGCCAATGCTTACAGCTTTAGATCAACTCTGCTGATAACGTCATAATTTATGAAGGTCAAATTTATTTCTTCACATGCTTCTAAATGATACTTGTCCTTTATCATTTTCCTACTCTCTTCTAAGCGATGTGTGTACTTGTATGTGTGCAGGTGTGTATGTGTGTCCATGCATGTCTGTATTGTGTGTGCATGTGTTTGTGTGAGAGCAAATTACCTTTCTGTTTTGGCAGGCTGGTGATTGCATGTAGGCATATACTTTCAGAGTCTCTCATTTGCTGAGGTTCTACTGATTGCTTTGGAGATTAGGGAATTCCTATTCTAAAAATGGCCCTCGTTTTCTTCGTGGTGCATCCCAGGATGGTCTCTCGCCTACATGTTTCTATCTGCCAACCATCATCGCCCAGGCTGCAGTTCAGGTTTCATCTCATTTTTCTCCTCCGCTCCAGCCGTGCCAGAGCTCCGTGGGTGGCCTGCTGCCATCCCACTCTGCACCTGTCCCAATTAGCAGCTTGAGACGCCGCCAGCGCCGCCCGCGTGCTGCTGACCTCACGGCTGGCGGGCCTGGCTCGGTGACATGTGCTGTCTAGACGCCATTTGTTGGAACTGCCCGGCGGGCGGAAGCTGCGGTGTTGGAGGTTTCTCACAGCTGTGTTCAAAGTAGAAAAAGACTCACGCAAGGCTTGACAGCAGGGACTGGGTCAGCCACCTCTGTATTCTCAGTGCTCATCACGGGGCTGACACATAGTCGGTAATTACAAGTGTTTGTTGAATTAACAGTAGTTTGTAGCAATATTGATTCTCTGCTGTTACCACAAGATCTAAGATAGTATTGAGATGAAGGATGTGAATGCTGGAGGCAGAAGGACTCTGGGTTCAGATCCTAACTCTGCCATTTTCTGCTGTGTGACATTAGGCAAATTGCACAATGATCTTGTGCCTCAGTTTCCTTACCTGTTAACTGGAAACAAGAGTAGTCCCATCTTACAGGGTTGTGATCACTAGAAGAGTTCATAGTTGAATAGCTCTTAACATGTCACTGGGCACATGGTTAAGGCTCCAAACATGTTAAATTTTAACATCACTGCGTTTCATCTGCAATCTCTTATTGAACCTGCCCACTCTCGTAATTTCTTTAATCTGATGTTCTATGTACATGACATTATTATGTTAAAGACCACTTTTAAAATATTACAGGTAAATGAATTTAGCAAAAATATTTCTCTTCCTGTGATGAAGATTTCAAATTGGTTACAGGAATGTCTTTCCCGAGACAGAGAAGCAGGCATCAGTACTCCTGGGTCCTCCCTGTAAAGAAACAGAAGGGACTAGGAGACCCGAGTCTTTCTTCTTAGTCTCGTGCTTTCAAGGAAAAAACAACTAGATACACAAATATTAACAAACCGCACACCTCTCTCCTTGAAGTAAGAGTCTGTTGTGACTCATTTTGTTGTCAGAAGCTATTTTACTGAAGAAGAAAACAATAAAATTGGCAACAGGAACAGAGATCATTTTGAAGGCAATAAATGTTAGCTAAAATTTAATATGCCTAAAAAATGTACCTCTGAAATTTTTGTAGCAAAAAGAGGAATAAGATTGTAGAGTTGAATGAGGCAGAGTGTGGTCTTCCCTCAGGAAATTCAGAAAGGAGAAAGAATCTGTAGGGAGGATCCTGCTGAAAGAACTCTAGTAGGCTGAGGTGGTCGCAGCTTCTGGAGGAAGCTGATGAGACTGGGACATTTTTACCCCCCATAGCCAGTGCTAGTCAGCTTTCCTTAAATTTTGGTGGGAACCACCTTTCTTCCTGCATTCATCAAGAGAAGTGGCAATTGGAGGTGGGGGCTTCTAGGAGTACAACTAAATTAGTTTAACTTCAGGACTGTAATTTCCTGTCCCCTTCCCCACCTATACACACACACACATATACCCCACCATTTTATTTATTCCTGGACTATATGCATAGGTATTAGTTGCATAATTTATTAGGTAGAATGGCTTAGGAAAGGGTTTCTGAACAACAGGAAAAGCCTTCAGGCTACTAACTTGGTGTTCATTTTGTCCATATTTCACGAGATGGCACCCAGGGTCATTTGCTGAGTCTCCCGCATACCCCAAAATATGGCTTCTGCAACCACCATATCGCGTCGTCCTTGTGAATCTATATACACATTACGGATAATTTCACCAACAGCAGCAACATCTTCTAACAGGAAGGACAAAAAGAAAAGGCAAATTTCATGTTAATATCATTAAATTGCGAGTTAAAAGCAAACTTTTTCATGAAGCCACTAGATGGCGCATTTAACCCAGAATCAGCTACCACTAAATCTGTTAGTAATATTTTATTTTTATGCAGGCATTTTTACTTTGGGGGAAGGAATCTAAAGCTGAAATAAATGAGAATACTGTGTCTTAAAAACATTAATTTTAAATAAAATCCAGTAAACTGTACATCAGTATAATTTCCTAAAACAGAATCTGTATTTAAAAAGATCTTAATGGCCAAACTGTAAAAAATCCTAGACTATTTAATGTACCAAGTGACAGATTTATGTAAGCCTACATTTGAAATGGATAGATCTGTAAAATGCAGCAGTTATAAATAAAATCAGAAACCTGGGTTTTCTGTTGAACTTGACTCATAAGAAACCTAATTCTGTGTCCTCTTAGACCTAAGTTTTCACAATTATATTAATCCAAACCAAGTTTCGTTATTCTATTTGTTTGAAGACTGCCTTTAAAGGCAAAGTATATTCAACACAAATGAGAAAACGCCTTTCAAATCAAAGGTCTTTAAAGAGGACTACTTTCACCAGAGTTAATGTTGATTACATGAAAACAAATTACACTGTATGTTGAATGTGCTTAAAGCACAGGTTGTAGCTAACCTATTCTCCTGCCTATAAAAATAAATGATAAATTTAAGTAAGAGATATTGGCTTCTTACATGAAAACTAGGCTTAGATAAAGTGGGTCAGCACTAAGTTACAGAAAATGTCTTATCAGCTCCAACGTACAGTTCTCCATTCCCAGTAACAGAGTGGGATGGTAGTTGCAGAAGACACATTTTGTGATATGGAGCAAATCACAATGGGGACCACCTGGTGAAATCTAACCAAAATGAATATCAAAAGCATTCTTGGAAGAGCAGCAGGCATTCTAGAAGTACTTTGGAGAAAGGATATAATTGGACGTATGCGGGGGGGAGGAAAGGCAGTGAAAGTAACACCACTGTGTTAGCTGAGCAAGGGGTGGGGACATTGTGAAGTGACTCAAAGGACAGGTGTTGGGGGCTTTCTCTTCTGCCTCCTTAACATATCATCCAGTGGTCTTTGCCTCCACCTTCCGCTTCAGCAGGATTATGATTCTCTAGGAATTGTGAGCCCTATCTACAGCAGAACACTGTCTCAGATCACAAACGGGCATCTCTTCCGCTTGATGGGCAAGGTGCAGGAGACTGACAGCAAGAGGTGCACACAGGTGAAGGAGAGCTCATGTAACTCGTCAGTGCAGGGCTGCGTGCTGCTCCCTGGAATGAAGGCTGGGGCGCCACCTAGTGTTCGCAACTGTCATTGCAATTTCTTGCTGGCACTAGTTCTGGTGCTGACCACATGGGGTCGCTAGTCCCAGAGCTGCCAACCTCTTTCAACTCGCCCAAAGATTGGGTCCTAGAAAGTGGCATGACCCAGCTTCCTGGGAAGCAGAGAGGACCACAGGCAGCTAACAGGAAAATGAGACAGGATTTGTGGAGAAAGAACACGGATGTATTGCTTAGTTTTTCAAACTTTTAATCCCCTACAAAGGTTTTATAAATCAGTTGACTTTACTACCAATTCCACCCCCACTTCCATTGTCATAATAGCACAGGGAAGGAGGTGGGGGCATGTAGGTCTTCAGTCCACTCGATTTTTGTGGATTCTAACTCAGATGTTGACTGTACCACCTCCTTGGAGTTGAGTGATGAACCATGCTGGCCAGGCCCCGGGTTATCCTGACAGCTATGGTCATCGGCTCCTTGGGAATGGTTCCTCTTTCGCCCTAAGAGAAAGGAGGAGCAAACAAGAAGGGTTTACCCTTCTCCATGTTTGACTTACAGCCATCTGTGTTAGTTTCCTAGGACTCCTGTAACAATATGCCACAAACTGGGTGCCCTAAAACAACAGAAATTTTGCTCTTTCACAGTCTGAAGTCCAAGGTCAAGGTACCTCAGGGCCATGCTCTTTCTGAGACTCCGGGTACAATCCCTCCCGGCCTCTTCCTAGCTTCTGGGGGCGCTGCATTCCTCGGCCGGCAGCTACATCAATCCCATCTCTGCCTCTGTGTTCACGTGAAGTTCTCTCCTGTGTGTCTGTCTTCACATGGTCTTCCCTCTTCTTATAAGGACACCAGTCATATTGGATTAAGGTTCATCCTAATGACTTCATCTTAACTTGATTATATCTGCAAAGACCGTATTTCCACATAAGGTCATATTCACAGGTAAGAGGGATAGGACTTCAACATATCTTTTTGGGGATCACAATTCAACCCATTACAACATTCTGGCATTTAAAAATTAGATTTTTAAAAACAATGCTTTGTAGCATTTATATCAATTTTCAAAGGATTTGTGCTCCAGCTAACCAATTTTGCTTTCTCTAGAGTTCTCTGGGACATACAAGTCAATATAGTTATACTACACTTGCCAACAAAGAAGCCTATAAGACGTTTAGCAATTTTTCAAAAACTCTACATCAAGTTAGAGGCAAAATTGCTCTCTTCACCACACTTCCTAGCTCACTCACTCTCCAAAAAACAACCTTTAGAGCAGCTCTGTAAATGAAATAACAGAGAATAACATTGCCAATTATTTCAAAATTCACATGAATTTGGACTTACCAAATACTTTGATACCTTGAACAATTTTGCTAAAAGAGAGGACAAATAGCAAGTGCTTGCTTGATTTCTACCTTAACATTTGACTTGAGTTTCTGGTTATCCTTTCTTGGTGCTATTGGGAATATTAAGGAGTTAGAACAATGGTGCTTGGGAATATTAAGGAGTTAGAACATTCTATATGGTTCCTAGGTGAAGGAGGATGATTCAATATAACATTTATATATGAGGTTATTTTAAAAATATATTCAACTAAGTATGAGCACTCAAGATTTTCACCAAAGTAAAAATTAAGTGTGTAGAACTACGATCAAAATGAAGAAATAGATTTTTATTAATCTACCATTTTAGTTAGTCTTAAGCATCAACATAGTTTATGAAAAAAGCCGTAAATTATTAATTGAAAATTGAAGGTGCCTCATGTAGATGGCCCAATTATCCATGTAGACAAGACAGCCATAATTTGTTTTAATTTAGTCATCACCAAGGGAAGTTATATTTAACTCTGACTCTAAATTCCACAAAACAAAATTAGAAAATGCTCAAATTGGTTAGTCTTAAGCATCAACATAGTTTATGAAAAAAGCCGTAAATTATTAATTGAAAATTGAAAGTGCCTCATGTAGATGGCCCAATTATCCATGTAGACAAGACAGCCATAATTTGTTTTAATTTAGTCATCAGCAAGGGAAGTTATATTTAACTCTGACTCTAAATTCCACAAAACAAAATTAGAAAATGCTCAAATTGCCCAATAATTAATTATAACTGATGTAGTTAAAACAAATAATTAGTTTTTACCTGATTTATGAACAGTCAAAATTATTTACTTAGAAGTCAATGACACAGAAAATAAAAATTGCAAGAGGTAGGTATGCTGATCTCTTTTTAGAAAAATACTTGAACAATCATTCAATCTCTAAAAGAAATCTATTCATGTTTTCCTTAATCTATTCATGTTTTCCTTATTAGTTGGACTGTGTTATAAAAGCATAGACCACTGGTGTAATTAACATTGACTTGTCTAAGATATAGCTACGAGGCAGTACACTTGTCCCTCAATACTCATGGGGATTGGTTCCAGGAACCCTGGTAGTTTACAAAACCCATGGACGTGCAAGTCCCTGTGTATTAGTCCATTTCTGTTGCTTATAATAAAATTCACAGAATTGGGTTCTTTATAAAGAAAAATGATATCTATTGCTTACAGTTTCTGAGGCTGGGAAGTCCAATGTCCATCTGGTGGTGGTGATAGTGACCAGCGGTCTCACATTGCAAGATGGTGGAAGCAGAGAGAGCAGAGAGAGAAAGACAGACTCTCTTCTCTCTCCTCTTAAAGCCCTCAGAACCACACCCCTGGCCACCATTTTTAATCCATTCACTACTGCACAGTCCTACAATCTAATCACCTCTTCAAGGCTCCACCTTTCAGTTACCCTAATAGAATTTCCCACCCTCTTAACAGTCACAGTGGGGACCAAGTTTGTAATATATAAAATTTGGGGGACACAATTCAAGCTGCAGTGAGTTTGGGGGGTACATAATTCAATCCACTACACTCTGATATAAAATGGAGTAGTATTTGCATATAACCCCTGCACTTTCTCCCATATACTTTAAATCATCTCTAGATTACTTATAATATCTAATACAATGTAAAGGCTCTGTAAATAGTTGTTATACTATATTTTTTATTTGTATTGTTTTTTATTGTTATATTGCTATTTTTTTCCCAAATATTTTCAATCCACAGTTGGTTGTATCTGTGAATGTGGAACCTACAGATACAGAGGGCTGACTTCATTGTATAGTGAGTAGGGGCACGAATTCTGAGTTAGAATCTCACTCAGCTCCAAACTTTACCTACCATGAGCAAATCACCTTATCTTTCTAAGCATCAACTTTATCAAATATCAATTTGAAATAATAATAATAACAATAATAGCACCTAATTGTGGCAGAGAGAGAACACTATGAGTTTTCCAAACAATTTTATTTTTTTTTTAATATGAAATGAGCAAGAAATAAATTTCTCTTTGTTGAGCCACTGAGATTTTGGGGTGCTTGTTACAGCAATTCACATGCCCCAAATAATATACCACCTCATAAGGTTTTCATATATTAAAAGATAGTGATCGTAAAGTAACCAGTGTGGAGTAAGTTAATTGATGGATATTATTACTATTTAATGACCCAAGAAATTTATAATGTCCTGTTGAACAGCTAGCCTTCAATAATAGTTAAAATACCTTGAAAAGACAAAATTATGGATATTGATTTTATATATTTCATCTATTTTATAATGTGCAAAATGTTATTACTTAATGTAGTGTATCACTCTATATGTCCTTTAGCAGTACCTGGTGTAACGTGTATTCATTAAGAGTTCAGTGAATGAATGATAGTTTTGGTGGATAAATTAATGCATGAATACAGTATAATGGAGGAACTTTTTTCTTGTTTAATTGCACTGGACAGAGTTACTATGTACCCTATACAGTTCAAAAGTTTTTGAAGACTCAGAAGTGACGAAGATGTTCAACACTAAAGGGGAGGCAGAACACAAAGGTAGCTTAACAAATGTTACATGCTAGTTCTTACTTTATATGAAGAATGCATGAGTGTATGATTATTACCCTACCTAATTTACATATGGTTTTGCATGTGAACAAATGCAACATTATATAAGGTTTAAGAAAAGAAAAATAACATTCAGTGTAGGTAATTCTGATTATATAAAAGGCTTGAAAGAGATTTGCCATCCGAGTTTATAAAATAAATAACCATTGCGCCTAAGTATTAAGATAAAAGACCTAGATATTAAAATATTAAAATTCTTTTGACATTCAAAAACCACAGAGATCATTTTGTCACTAATTAAGGTATTCTTAAGTTTAGAACAGACATTTGTGGATGGAAGAAAATTTTAGGCACAGAATGAAATGATGAGTTATTGGCATGAGTATCAGAAGACAAATTTCAGTCCCAGTCCAATCACTAACCATAAGCTTTAGATGAGTTATTGGCATGAGTATCAGAAGACAAATTTCAGTCCCAGTCCAATCACTAACCATAATTATGACAGGTTATCTCTCAGATGCTTGGTTCTCAGGTGCATAAAATTATGGGATTGGATTAATTAGCTAATTTTATGATGATTCAAGGTCGTTTTTTTTTTTAATATCATCATTAGTTTTCATTGTATGGTGTGTGGAAGGAATTATCAGTTAGAAGAGAGGGAAAAATCCAGGGGAAGCTATCTATAGATTTTAGACTGCTAAATAAATCACCTTTTAACTATGTACTTTTTTGTGATACATAAATAGTTGCTTTACTCAGAAGCCAAGTTATGTCAGATAATAAATTGAAAGCAAATAGAAACTGAAATACTTTATTCATGCTTAATTGGGCATACACAATTTGTACATTTTCCAAACAAACAAATTCAGAATAGGGCATGTATTTTAATGAACCTTCACAACAATAGCAGCAGTGTGAAAAAAAAAATTAATCCAGCAAAAAAAAGATGATGTGAACTTGTATTTTATGGCACACTTATTACCCCAGTTCCTAGGCAACAAGTCATTGTTCAAACCGAAAGAAAGGTAGGTAATTATAGACTATGGTATCTTTGGTCTTCTGTGTGCTTGAGGAAAGATATCAGCAAGAAGTAAAACTATACAAGAATTCTAAAGGTGTTGTATGTGTCTGACGTTTAAATCACAGCCACTTTCATTTGATGTACAGACTACTGATGGTTTCCTCATATGAACCAGTTCTGCGTGCCAGCCCCTCCCCCCACAACCCCCTCTGCTCTGCACCGAGGCATCCAGTCTGCAGAGCTTGCTCTCAGCTGCAGTTGGCAACTATTTTTAGGAGAGAATGCTGAGCAGAAGAAGAATCATGAAAATGGGTAAGGAAAAGATGCTTTCCTGGTGATTTATTGAAAAGGGCCTCTTTTTCGACCCAGAAAATCCTTTTACATTCAAAAAGAGTTAGCTCTGTGTTTCTCTTATTTTGTTTGGCTTTATCAGATGCAACAGTTCATGAAAAGTAACCAGGTAAAAGAGCAAAAAAAGCACACAATGTTCAAAACCCCAAGACAAATCAAATCCTGCCTCTGGTCTGTGAGAACAATACCATCCAGGATGGACACCATTATGAACTATTCTCAAGCATGTTCAGTTTCAAATCCAAACTAATTATTAATTTAGTTGGAAAATAAACTTTAAGAATTCCTCTATTTATGCATTTAATGTGTATTCATGAATATTTATAAAGTTTCTTCTCTGTATCAGATATAATGGGGGCACTGAGGAAACAGTTGGAGAGAGACCCATCATGAGTCCAGATTCAAGAACTTCCCACCTGGTGGAGAAAGACACCGGATCAATGAGCTCCTAAGTGACTAAATAATTTCAAATTGTGATAACACCCAAGGAAGGAAAAAAGCCCTCTAAAAGCCAGTAACAAGAGGATGTACTTTGGTTTGAATGATCAGAGAAGATTTGTCAGGGGGTGATTCAAACTGAGACCTGGAGTATGAAGCACCATCAGTCAAGACTCGGAGGGAAACAACATTTCCAGCAGAGGGAACAGCATGTGCCAAAGCTCAGAAGTCAAAAAGGCCTTGTCATTTCCAGTAGAAGAAAAAAGACCAACAGGATACAAAGTATTTCATGGAGGTGTGTGGTACAGGCTGAGATTGAAAAGTTGTAGGCAGGCCTACAATTCTTGCTAAGCCATTCATATGTCATTCTAATGCAGTGACAAGCCAGTGTAGGGCTTTCCACAGGCCAATGACATGATCTGATCTACAGCAAAAGGAATAGATCAGGGAGTTAGAATAAAAGCAGGGATACAAATTGGAAGGCTCCCAGGCAATAATTCAAAGGAAAAAAAAATTGTGTTAGTCGGAGTCTAACTAAAAGGCAGAAACCACTCTAAGTATCTTAAAATGAGAAAAATTAATACAAGGAATTGGTTTTCCCTACAATGAAATTGATGAGAAGCATATTAGCAGTTGGTGGTGAGACACACCACAGATTAACAACATCAAGAAGCCACTACCACCCTAGGGCTGGAGGGTCAGAGCGAGGAAGTGATGTTAGCAGAATCCGAGGCTAGGTCATCTAGCAGAAGTGCGAGCCACAGTGGACTAATCCAGAAGGGGCTGAAGCCAGGGAGGAGATGAGGCTGTTGCAGAAGCTGCCAATCAAGGCAAGAGACCTGTAGGTCTCCCCCACTGTCTTTCACCCAACAGTGCTTTCCACTGACAATTCCAAGCTGGAAGCCAGCTTATACTGAGCTTGGAAAACTAAGACTGCAAAAATCAGTCACCTTCAATGGAGAGAAGAGCAGTGGATGGACAAATAGACAAGGGACCCACATGTGTGTTTTGAAAATAGAACCCAGTACAACTGGTGATAGATTGTGTAGAGATAGGCAGAGGTGTAGAGACAATGGTTCTGGCTTAAACCACTAGGTGGATCATGATAACATTGACTTAGAAGTGACAAAGACAAAGAGGAGCAAGTCTGATGGTTAATTTTATGTGCAAATTTGACTGGACTAAGGAATGCCCAGATAGCTGGTAAAACATTACTTCTGGGTATGTCTGTGAGGGTGTTTCTGGAAGGTATTAGCATTTGAACTGATAGACTGGAGTAAAGAAGATCTGCCCTCACCAGTGTGGGTGGGCATCATCCAATCCATTGAGGGCCTGTATAGAACTAAACCATGGAGAAAAGGTGAATTCTCTCTCTCTTTTGTTGAACTGGGACATCAGTCTTCTCTTGCCCTCAGACAGTACTCCTTGTTCTTGGACCATCAGTCTTGGGCTGAATTACACCACTGGCTTTCCCAGGTTTCCAGCTTGTAGATGTCATATTGTCATGCAACCTCAATAAGTGCATGAGTGAATTCCCATAATAAGTCTCCATATATCTATGTATATCTATATCTACATATAAATAGAGATTTATATATCTATATAGATAGGTATAGATATAGGTGATATAGATATAGATATAGAACATATTGGTTCTGTTTCTCTCATGAACCTTGACTAATACACATGTTACCATGACTACAAATCCAGTTTGAGATATATTAAACTTCATGTGCTAAACGTCTCCATTTACATTAAACATCATTTCATCTAAATGGAGAAGTCAGGTAGAATTGGAAAGAGAAACCTAGCTAGAGAGAAGAATTAGGGACTTATCTTTTTTGATATTATGTTCTCTCTGACAATAGATGAGTCTATCTTGAGCTACAAAGTTTACAAAACTCCGGATAAGATATTATAAATTTTGTTGAAATGCAAAGCTTATACCTGAGAAAGTAAGGGAAATTCCCAGGGTGCAAACACAGAAAGGAAACTGAAAACCAGAGCAGTAAGCCTGAGGTGAAACTGTGGTTGCCTTGGCAGAGAGCCAGCCAGTCTCAGTAGCAAAAGGGCTGAGCTGGGATAACCAGCCAGGAACAAGAGGTGAGGCGACAGAGAGGGTAGAGCGAGTTGGAAGTGAAACCCCCAAACATAAAGCAATGATCCCCAAAGAGCTTCCCCTTAGGGAACAAGTAGATTGGGAGAAAAAAATATGTAAAAACAAAAAATCTTGCCTATCTCTACCTGGGTTCTAGAGGAGAAAAATACCTACCTGAGAATTTATAACCATTGTGCTCTGGGTTTGGGGTATGAATTTATCAAAAATTTACAAATTGAGAAATCTACATAAAAAGTGTTTCTGGGGCCGGCCTGGTGGCGCACTGGATAGTGCGCCGCTTGGGAAGCGCAGCGACGCTCCCACCCGAGGGTTCGGATCCCACATACAGACCGGTTCCTGCTCACTGGCTGAGCGAGGCGCGGGAGCAACACTGAGGGTTGCGATCCGTTGCCGGACACGGAAAAAGACAAAAGACAAAAAAAAAAAAAAAAAGTGTTTCTGCCTGATAGAATGCTGAGTATCTGACACACCCTTCACTCTGGCAGCAGAGGATTCCCACTGATGAAGCCAGAATGAAGACTTCTCACGCCAAAATTAAAAACACCAGAGAAACCCCAGTGAGATTCTGCAAACTCAACCAAGACAACGAACTCAGTATTTCCACTTAGCAAAACTACTTTTCAATGTCGTGTGAAGTTCATTAGAAATCTTGAATACACACATATCCTACAAGCTGGCAATTCTTATCACTCAAGTAAATGCTTAAGGAAATTTACAAGAATATTTTTTGTAGCATGGTTTATTTTGAAAGAGCAAAACTGATACCAACCTGAATACTGATCAAGAGGAGGAAGGATAAATATGTTATGGCAACCTCAAACAATGGGGAAGTATACAGCAGTGGAAAATGAGTAAACTATAGCTGTATGTATCATCATGGAAAACAACCTCAAAAACATATTGTTAAGTGAAAAAAGCAAGCTAAAGAAGGACATCATTTACGTGAGAATTAAAAACTGTGGAATATCCCTGTATCATATTTATTAATAGACACAAATTTAGAACAGCATGGATACTTTTGTAAGGGAAGAAAGAAATGGGATTTGGGGGTTATAAGAGGTCTATATCTCTATCAAATGATTTATCATAAGTTATAAAGAAAATTTTTTTAAAAACTGAAATTTGACCAAATGGGTAGGAATTACAAGTGTTTATTATATTATTCTTTATATTTTTATCATTGCCTAAAGTACGTGCTAACAGTAATAAAGAAAGATTGAATGGAGCAAAAGAGTAGAGACAGTGGGTGTAGACAACACTTGGGCAGTGTCTGGTTATAAAGAAGGGGAGAAAATTTGCATCAGGAAGATAGGCATCAAGAGAAGTTTTGTTAAAATAAACAAATGAACAATAAAGAGAGACAGAGAAAGAAAGAAAGAAACAACAATCACAGTAATACACTGAAGTTTTAGAAAACTAGAGGTGGAAAGGGGGAGGGGAGATTAAGGGGGGCTAATGAGGAATTGGTCAACGGGCACGAAGAATGACTGCGTATTGTAATGACGAATAAGCTACCTGTCCTGATCTAACCATCACACATTGTACACAGTTATTGAAAATCAACGTTGTACCCCACAAGTATGTATAATAAATTAATTTTTAAAAATTAAAAATTAAAAAAAGAGAGAAGTTTTGTTTGTTTTCTAGTTTCAACTTTTGTTTTCTAATATTGATGATAGTGCAGGGTATTTATCTTGTGAAGAAAATTATCTACCAGAAAAGGAGAATTTAAAGAAACACAGATTCTTAGGTCCCACTTCTAGACATTGTGGTTCAGAAAAAAAATAATAAATGTGATCAAGACATGATAATTCAAGAGGTAAAGTCCTAGAAGATGGTAGAGGAGGTGGGACCAGGAGCACACGTGAAGGTCTGGCCTTTGGTAGGAGGAAAACTAAGTTAATTAACCCAGGCAAGGCCCCAGAAATAATTGCTTAAGTATAGAAAAATATCTTTGTTACTCAGGTTGGAAATATATGACTCAAAATTAGTTGTTTTAATACAAAGTAGAAACATTAGAGTTATTTTCATATATTAAAATTCATCTTATTTAAAAGGTTTTCACTAGAACATAAAATGTGGGGAGTATAGGTCTATGTACTGACCTCTTTCATTTGAAAAACCAGCCTTAGTAGTAAATTTCATTACATCGTTGGCTTAGCTTCCCTGAAGGCAGGGACATAAGTATTTAGAATTTTAACATTGTAAAATGTTAGTACACAAAGCATAATAGAAAATAAAACAAGCAAACAAGCAAAAAGAATCTTAAGTAATTACCTGTTTTTATTTTCTCTCCAAAAGAGGAGTAAACACCGTGTCTCTCTCAAAGTTCAAGCACAGCCCGGCTGATATGAGATGGTTGGCAGGATGGTGAAAAACACCATCTTGTCTGACTTCACTGTAATTTTACTGCATGCTCTTTCTCCTCAGACATAATTCAATACTTACACCCCCAGTTTTCCTTAAGGAGGAGTATATTCTCCCTAAGTAATCATAGTTCTATTACCTTGCATGTGAATCAATTCTCCAACTTCTGTTGCTTCTCAGAAATGGTGCCTAGTAAACCCACCATTTCACAGCTCATTTGTACCTTTGCAAGAAACAAGCATTTTGGAATTGAGTGCAAAAGGAAATTTTTTAAATTTGTTTCTACTGTCTTCTTTTCTTTTTTATTATTGATTATACATATTCATAGGGCACGGAGCTGACCGTCAGCACCTGTACCCAAGGTGTGATGATCAGATCAATACCATCAGCATGCCCACCACCTCAACTTGCAGTTATCCCCCATGTCCCCCACTCAACCTCTCGCCAACCTTCCACCCTCCTACCCCACCTCCTTGAGCAACCCTAGGTCTTTTTTTTCCCTCTGCAAGTCCAATGCACCATTGTGGTCTTTCTTTCCTTCCTTCTTTCCTTCTTAGCTCCCACGTACGAGTGAGATCACGCGGTATTTTCCCTAGGTGCCTGGCTTATTTCATTTAGCAGAATTTTCTCGAAGCTCATCCATGTTGCTGCAAATGGCAGAATTTCATTCTTTTTTAATGGCTGAGTAGTATTCTATAGTGTACATATACCATATTTTCCTTATCCAGTCCTCCCGTAGATGAACATTTAGGTTGGTTCCAAACTTTGGCTATTGTAAATGGAACTGTGGTGAACGTGGGAGCGCAGGTATCCCTACAACAAGATGATTTCCATTCCTTTGGGTACATATGCAGTAATGGGATTGCTGTGTCATGTGGTAGATCTATCTGTAGTTGTTTGAGAAACCTCCATACTGTTTTTTAAATTGACTGTACTAATTTACAGTCCCACCAACAGTGTAGAAGAGTTCCCCTTCTTTCCACATCCTCACCAGTATTTGTTATTCTGTCTTTTTGGTTATAACCAGTCTAACTGGAGTGAGATGATATCTCAATGTGGTTTTAATTTGCATTTCCCCGATGATTAGTGATGCTGAAAATTTTTTTCATGTACCTGTTGGCAATTCATATGTCTTCCTTTGAAAAATGTCTATTCGTGGTTATAACCAGTCTAACTGGAGTGAGATGATATCTCAATGTGGTTTTAATTTGCATTTCCTCGATGATTAGTGATGCTGAAAATTTTTTTCATGTACCTGTTGGCAATTCATATGTCTTCCTTTGAAAAATGTCTATTCGACCCCTTTGTCCATTTTTTACTTGGGTAATTTGTTTTTTAACTGTGTTGTTGAGTTCCTTGTATATTCTAAATATTAATCCCTTGTTGGATATATAGTTTGCAGTATTTTCTCCCATTCTGTAGGTTGTCTTTTCACTCTGTTGATTGTTTCCTTTGTTGTGAAGAAGCTTTTTAGTTTGATATGATCACATTTATTTATTTTTTCTTTTGTTGCTTGTGCTTTCAAGGTCTTATGCATAGACTTTGCCCAGTCCTACTTCCTGAAGTGGTTCCCTTTTGTTTTCCTTTAGTACTTTTATAGTTTCAGGTTTTATGCTTCAGTCTTTATTCCAGCACTAGTTATTGAAAAGAAAGTCTTTTCCACACTGTATGTTCTTATTGCCTTTGTCAAAGATCAGTTGGCTATAAATCTGTGGGTTGATTTCTGGGTTCCCTATTTCTATTCCATTGGTTCACGTGTTTAATTTTATTCCAGTACCGTGCTGTTTTGGCTGCTATAGCTTTGTAGTGTATCTTGAAGTCAGGTAGTGTTATGCCTCTGGCTTTTATTTATTTATTTATTTATTTATTTATTTATTTATTTATTATTTTTTTCTTTTTTTGCTTAGGATTCTTTGGCTATTTGGGGTTTTTTGTTGTTCCATATGAATGTTAGAGTCATTTTTTTTCTATTTCTGTGAAAAATGTCATTTTTATTTTGATGGGAATTGCATTGAATATGTAGATCATTCGGGAGAGGTAGTATGGACATTTTCACAATGTTGATCCTTCCAATCCAAGAGCATGGAATGTCTTTCCACCTTTTTGTGTCTTTTTAATTTCTTTCAGTAGTGAGATGCAGCTTTCTCTGTAGAGATTTTTCATCTCCTTGTTTAAATTGATTCCTAATTATTTTATTTTTTATTTTTTGGTGACTATTATAAATGGGCTTAATTTCTTGATGTCTTTTTATGGTAGTAGTTATTGGAGAATAAAAATGCTACTGATTTGGGGTTATTGATTTTGTTTCCTGAAACATTACTGAAATTGTTAATCAGCTCTGAGTTTTTTGGTAGAATCTTTAGGTTTTCCCATATATAGGATCATGTCATCTGCAGACAGGAACAGTTTGACTTTGTCTTTTCCATTCTGGATGCCCTCTATTTCTTTTTCTTTGTCTGATTTCTCTGACTAGTACTTCTAACACTATGTCATAGGAGTGGTCAGAGTGTGCATCCTTGTCTTGTTCCTGTTCTAGAGGGAAAAGCTTTCAGCATTTCCCCATTCAACATGATACTCATGATGAGTTTGTTTTCTGTGGCTTTTATTGTATTGAGATACATTCCTACTATACCTAATTTGCTGAGAGTCTTTATCATGAAGTGATGTGAATTTTGTTGAATGCTTTTTCTGCATCTATTGAGGTAATCATATGTTTTTTGCCTTTGATTTTGCTGATGCAGTGTATCACACTTGTTGACTTGCATATGTTGAACTATTCTTGTCTTCCTGAGATGAATCTCACAGACAAAGATACAAAAAAAAAAAGGAAAACACAGGTGAATATCTCTGATGAACATAGATGCAAAAATCCTCAACAAAATCCTAGCAATCAGAATGCAGCAACACATCAAAAAAATTATACAGTATGATCAAGTGGGATTCATCTCAGGGAGGCAAAAGGAAATCAAAATTGAATACTATTATATTGGAATCAATTTTTCTATATGTTAGATGTTGGAGGAAATCAAATATATATAATATTTATAATATATTTATCATATAATATATTCTTGGATAGAGTTTGAAGACCTTAGTAAAATAAATAATATCATTCCTGTTTCCCTGCATAAACGGTAATTTAGTTGGCCTACTCCCCTCCCCCTCAAAATTGAAAAAGGAATTTCAAAGCAATGGATAGTAAAGGTCAACTAGTAGATATATAGTAAGGCCATAAATAATACCAAATTTTTATGATATCCATGTGTGGTAGCTAAAATAATAGTCCCTAAAGATGTTCACATCATAATGCAAGACCTGTGAATATGTATTAAGGATCTTGAGATGGGGATAGTATCCTGGATTATCTGGGCAAGCCCAATGTATTTACAATAATCCTTATAAGAGGGAGCTTGGAGGGTCAAATTCAGAGAAGGAGATGTGATGATGGAGGCAGAGGTCAGAATGTATGTGGGGCCATGAGCTAAGTAATGTGGGCAGCTTTGAGGAGCTAGAGCTTGTGGAAGGAACACAGTTCTGTGACCCATTTTAGACTTTGGCTTCCAGAACTGTAAAATAATAAATTCACATCATTTTAAGCCACCAGGTTTGTGGTAATTTGTTACAGCAGCAATAGAAACCAATACAACATGTACAAAGATTTTAAAACAATGTAAATTGCATAGCACTGTTTTCATTATTGTTATCTAATATTTTTCTTATTTTACTTTGTGCTTGCTTTATATATTTTTTTAATTTACCATTGTTTAATTCTAGGTATTGTACAAAAATGAACTTTCTTTTTGACTGTTATTATTTTCAGTTATGAAAGAAAGAAAGAGAGAAAGAAAGAAGGAAAGAGAGAAACCCTGAATACTCTATCCTATTTCAGAAATTATTAGAAACAGAAGGTAACAGCACTACTTTGAAGACTGTCATTGTGCTGAAAGTGATGGTTTTCACTGGCCAGCTAAAAATAAATGCTAAATTATTGCATCCATTCATATAGAAAGTTGGACTGCTAATCTTGTGATATATTTGGAAGCTTCAAGAGTACTGTGTTTCTCAGGAGCTGAGCAGACCACATACATACTGTTCCTTCTTTCTTTCCTTTGACCCTCCAAAATACCTGGATACTATGATAATTTTTTTATTTGAAATATAAACTATCCTAGGCTTTATTTCATTCTTTTTTTTTCTTCTGAGAAATGCTAAATTAAACTTGTAAAAATGTTAATATTGCATTTTTAATTGCTATAGCTTATTCAGAACAGAATTCCTAAATTTTCTGTTGAGTTTCTCTAGTGTTTTCACCTTGAAGTAAGTCCATGGAGAGAAACTAAAACAGTCCCTTGGAGAATTTTGCTTTGAAAGTGGCCAGACCCTCTCTCAGATGTGGTTTTTGTAACCCATGCCATTTATTTCCCCATTGAGTTAAGCCATTGGAGCTCCTGTTATCATATATTGGTTCTCCCCCCATGTCAAAAAGTCCTGTCTGATTTTTTTACATGAAACACTGCACCTATAAAAGTGAGTGGTTTGGCAAATTTCCACGAATCTTCCCTATCAACTATCGGGTTTGTCGAGCAACATGCAGATAAATCAAGGCAAATTTAACTTGGTTGGGTGGAGATATGGAAACTGTGCAGCTAAATGTTGCAGATTATAAACCTTAAAAGAGAATTTCCCAGAAAGAGATTGCAATCCATCTGCATGATGTATAACCAACCGCTTTTATCTATGAGGCTTCTCTTTGCTCTCTACCATACATATATAGTGCTTATGTTAAAAAATAAAGCCTGCTTTATCTGCATATAAAACGAGGTATGCAATAAAATATTCATAATGCCAAACTTGCAGGCTTCAATACGTGGTCCTTCTAGAATACCAAATATAATGAACACCCCAATTAGAACTGGGTTTGGTTCTTTTCTATCCATTCACATTTTACGTTACCTGTGTGTGTGCATGCTATATATAGCTGCCCTTTTCTCATGGAAACTTCAGCTATCTTGGATGAATTTTAAAACTCCCTTTGCAAATTCTTATAGCCTTTTAGTGTTAAATAAGTCCTCACTGACATTTACAAGTCATACCATTTACAAGAGTGCACTGTGGTCTTCATGTTTATTCCCCATTCATCGCAATAAAATGTGACGTTTAATGCTCTATTGATTATTGCTTCAGTAACAAATGACACTTTTAATGAGTGATTTTTTTTTTCTAGGCTGCATCTTCAGTACATATTCCACAGTAAACTATATTCTATGTTTTAAAAATGTTTATTTGCATCCAACAATAAGCTTAAGTAAGCCACTGTCTTAGGTTTATGAAAAAATATAACACTAGTGCAAATAATGCTACAAATATTGAGATGTAAAATAGATTGTTTTTGCAAAAATATACCATTTTCAGGGTGATTGAGACATTTCCTCCCTAGCGTTGAAGTCATTAAAAGTTTATTCTCACTTGGTGAATCTATAAGTCAAAAGTTGACATATATTCTCTATTTATATGCAAGTTATATGAGCTGTGGAGGTGGATATTTCGTGTTTAGTTTTAAATAACTCCTTGCAGCAGGGAATGAAGGAGAAGAGAAAATATCTTAATGCTAATTTAGAAGTTTGGAAATTGGATGTGTGTGCTTTAATTATAAGTTTTTTAGTTATTTTTGCTAAAAGATATTCAATATTATCATAATTAAAGGGGGAAAAGCACTAATAAAATAAAAGCCTTTTAGACTTATTGTGTTCATATTTTTAGTTAAATTCAAAACTCCCAAGAAACAACTAAAGCTATATCTACATGCACAGCTAATGTGACCATTAGCTGTCCAATCACTCAAAAAAAATTGAGTCAAATCATCTTTTTAAAATGCTCACTCACTTTTATTTATTTATTTATTTATTTTTGACTGGATTATCAAAAAAAAAAAAAATCATTGATGGTCCTAAACTGTAAAGCGGCTTAGGTGGTAGCCTTGGTAGCCTTCTCTCCATCAGGAAACTCTACTTATCCTCCATGTCTTCGCTATCTTGCCCCTTAGTCCTTACATACTACGTTTTTGTTTTTGTTTTTTAAGTTTTCAAATAATCATTCCCAGAAGAATATGCAAACACTACTGTGAGGGCTGGCACATTAAACTTTATCAAATATTGATTCTTCAGCTACTCATTCATTATTCCCTTTCTGACTTGACAGCTTGCTGAGAGCAGCTTCCTGTAGAATAGGGCCTCCAGAGAGCAGCAAGAAGCCTTCAGGAGAGTTCCACCCATGGACGCCAAATATTAGAGGAATGCCAACACGGGGGCTCTGCATAGCCAGCAGGTTGCACACGGACAGGTATTCAGAATAGCAAGAGAAAGATGAGGAAGGTGATGGGAGCCCCAGCGGCAGCCTGCATTAGTCCTGGTGCTGATGCCATAACAGGAGAGCTTAGTTCCACAGGCTGGAAAATTTGTAAAGAGGGAAAAAAAGTCATGATGTCACAGATGTAGGGCAATAACTGGGTCAGAAGGAAAGACTTAAAGACAAGGTTAATTTGGATTGCTCTTGCTCTGTCTTCTCTACCCACTCTTCCTAAATCTTTCAAACAAATCCAAGACAAGTTCACGCTGCCCATCACTAAAGTCCTGGTATCCTTGATTTGGAGGCTTCAAGAAATATACAGACACACAGATGTATCCATAAGACTCTTTTTGAGTGAATTAAAATGATTCAAAATATGTTAGTGTCTGATTTTAGAACTCACTCAATTTTTCTATTTAAATGCAGAGTTCCTGCACTGCTTATAAAATGAACAATGAGAAAAGCAGTTGCTTATAACTGCTGTTTTTTAAGGAAAGTCGATAGCCATTATATGTTATTTGTCATCCTATGGGTCTCTAAGATGGTGTGAATATATTCATTTAACAGCTGTACATGTGAATCTAACTCCAGAAGGGAAATGAATAAATAAATTTTCAGAAGCCAAACCATGTAATAGAAAATTAGACCTGTTCTATACCAGACAAATACCTGTAAAAATAATACATTTCATCATTTCTTCAATTTATTATAGGTATAGGAGTGCCTATAGACAATGATTCCATGCATTTGTTTAACAAGCATGCACTGAATGCATAAAAAGCACCAGGGATTGTGTTGGGTGTTATATGCAACAGCAGACTGGGCAGGCACAAATTATGACCTCAGAGAGATTTCAGTCCAGAGGGACATAGACACAGTCAAAAGCATGATATCAAGTAGGCACAGAGCCTCACCAAAAGAAGGCAAGTAAACAAGAGGGTTAACAGATGAACAAGAATGGGTTGTCTTTGGGGCTATGGGGATGAAATGAATATATTTGTATATGAAAAGGACATGAGTTTTGGAGTGCCAGGGGTGGAATGCTGTGGATTGAAAGTCCCCCTGAAACTCACTGATGCTTGGTCCCCATTGTAACTGTGTTAAGAGGGTGGGCAATCAGAGTATATTGAAAGGAGGGGCCTTTAAGAGGTGATGGGATCATGATGACTGTGCCCTCATGTATGGATTAATCCATTCATGGGGTAGTGGGTTGATGATTTAATGGATTGTCATAGGCATGGACTGGTTGCCTTGGAAGTAGAGCACATGAAAGAGCTCTTGCCATTCTCACCATGTGGTTGCCTGCATCACCACAAGACCCCGGAGAAGGCTCCCACCAAGAAAGAGGCCCTCACTAGATGTATCCCCTGAACTGTGGGCTTTCCAGCTTCCAAGACTTTTGTTTCTTTATACATTATCCAGTTTCAGGAACTCTGTTATAAGCAATAGAAAACAGACTAATACATCCTTTCTCCATCAGGGAATCTTTAGGTTGTACCCAGATGAAGACCCAAACAACAGCTTCCAGGATCTGCATTTTATTCTAACTCTTCTTTGTGAACTTACTCTCTTTCCTCAAATGAGCCCTCTCCCCACTACCACCCCAGCGCTGGTGCTGCCCTCTATCTGCAGGAATTGATACCCACGACATTTCTCTAAGCTGTGTTTTGGTGTCCACACAGCACTTCTTTTATGACAATGCACTTGTATTGCCTGAGCATCTGCCCTGAGATTGGGGCTCTCAGCTGTAGACTGCAAGAAGTCTAACTGACCAAGGGCCCAGCTGTTGGGCTCTGAATCCATCACTGTTTGCACTTACATTTCCCTCCAGCTGCTCTCAGCCGACGACTGAGCACAACAGGGACTCGAAGGCAGTCTCATTGCTGGTAAACAGCAAAATCCTCTGACAGGAGCTTAAGCTCAAGGACTCTGTAAGACTGTGCTACGGTCTAAGATGCTCCCACCCAACTTTCCTGCTTTTCTTCCTTCCCTCTCTCTGTCAGTGGGGGCCAGACTTGTCTTGTGATCTGACAGCTCTCCCAGACTCTCGATGCTCCCTTCCTCTCTTCTCCTGCAGGCATTTCCCCTAATACATTTCTTACACATATAATCCCATATGTCTTTTTTTCTGCTTCTTGGAAGGTTCCAACTATCACAGTTGTTCATGGTTCCAGACACCATCACCAACACATTCCATTTCATTAGACAAGAAAACCTACTGGGCTTGGTTGTCTCTCATTTCAGGCTGAATAGAGTGCAGGTATCTTATCTCCCTGCCTCTGCCTGCCATAATTTCCCAAATAGTTGTCTGGAAATCTTATCTGCAAGCTCAGTGCTACCCTTCATTCTTCTAAATCAAATTGGAGTAAAGGTCTGAAATATTTTAAGGCCCCTCATCTTGATACTGAGTATCAGGTGTCAGTTTCCTTGTTAGGCCCTAAATCTGAATGCTGTGTCCCTAGAGAAGTACCCTGAACCTCATCTCCCTCCCCAGGGCCATTCTCATAAGAAGACGCTGTGTAGAAATGCACTATCTCCCCCACGCCTGTACAGACTCACCCCCACTTAGCCCTTCATGTGCTCCATTACAGAGCCCTAAGCTTTTGCATTAATCTCCATCCTAAATTCCTTTTTGAGTAATGTTTAATTCTAATACTCCCTCAAGAAGCCTGAAACCCATAGTTTTCTTTCCAACCTTCCCCTAAGTCTGCAGCCCTGCTTCTAGCAAGGAGTCCTTCCACCCTCAGAAAGACCTTCCAGATATAATTGCCTGACCCTCTACTTAACCTTGGATTAAACACTGGTCTACAGAAACAGTGACTGCAACTGTAGCCTTGGTTATTATTTTAATTTACCAGGCTTCTCTGCCTCTACCTGCTGGGCTAATCTGTTCCCCAAACCTGCCCAGCCCTAGTGAATAACTCAAATGTTAGATCTTTATTCCTCCTTCTGCCTCCTTTAGCCAAGCCTCCTGGACAATTCCCAATATATAAAATAGGAAAATGGAGTGAAGAAGCCAGCTTTCTCTCTCTAAGATCTTTCTTCCTAAAGTAACTGGCTAACCCTATATGAGACAGAATTAAATATTTGAGATGTAAACCCTGGCAGCAGAGTTTCATGGCAACAGGTGAAGAGAATATAGAAACCTACAGTATATTCCTTCAAAAGGCCTAAAAATATACAAATGGATAGCAAAAATTCTGGAATTAGCAGTTTCAGATTTCAAATTCAGTAAATCTACCACTAAGTATCTTTTAGTACCTGCCTGGTTGTGTGTTTGGATGATGCGAGGCTCTGGGAATAGAAAACATGATGTCTGCCTCCAAGGCCCTTACAATCTCCTCTGGGGGATAAGACTGACACTTTAGAAGAACTAAAAAAAAAAAACCCAAAAAACAAACGAGATAGTTCAGTAATGGTCCATGTTTCATATAAAAGAGGACTTCAGAGAATAGGTAGCTTTCTGAAAGCAGAAGTGTGCTGGAAAGCCTCCATGGAGGAGAAGAAACTTGAGGCTGAATCTTGATGAGACAAGGCCCTTACAATCTCCTCTGGGGGATAAGACTGACACTTTAGAAGAACTAAAAAAAAAACCCAAAAAACAAATGAGATAGTTCAGTAATGGTCCATGTTTCATATAAAAGAGGACTTCAGAGAATAGGTAGCTTCCTGAAAGCAGAAGTGTGCTGGAAAGCCTCCATGGAGGAGAAGAAACTTGAGGCTGAATCTTGATGAGAACAAATTTGATAAGATGTCCACAGGCCTAGGAGAGACACATTCTCTGCAAGGAACAGAGCGTGACTTCTCGTCCTTGGAACTTTTCTTCTTCCATCCTCTGGTACTTCATCTGGCCATCTTGTCTCCTCCAAATGTACTGTGGGTGGAGATGCTTGGAGTCCCTGAGTTCCATGATTGCCCACCAGCCATGCTGACTGTGGCCAGGAGCATGTGCGCCTAGAAAAGCTCTCTCTGACAATCTCATCCCACTGATGCCCATCACACGCTCTTCCATGATGTCAGTAGTCACCATGGCCAGGTAAATCCCGGTAACTGATAGACAATGCCAGGAGCTCTGGATTATGACTTTAGATTCTTTCGTCAACTAGTCTTTATGTTATATAAACAATATTACTAATTTAAAAAGCCAATTCAAATGCAAGTTTGAGTTGGGCATTACCAGCCCTTTATTATAGTCCTGAAACATCTGTAAACCAGCATCCTACTAAATCAGCATCCTTGCAAGAGCTACCTTGCTAGTGATACACCACCTGGGTAGAGAAGGGAGTGAAGAGGAAGAAACATCACTGTAATTCGTTATTTACCTACTCTGTGCTTTCTTTTTCACCACACCTAAATGAGATAGGAATGGCACCCCCACTTTACAGATGAGGAAATACATGTTCAGAGAGGCAAAACAAAATTTTTTCCCACATTCTGAAAGCCTGGATATGGCAGAGCCAGTTCACACCTCTGATGACAAGCTGATGCCACTGTGTGGAGCTTGTGATTTTTAGTTGCCAAACAACATGCCATTTCAGAAAAAGCATGTGCATATTCAAAGCTTCTCCTTAGATTATATGTGTTTCCAAGCAGCTTCCCTGAATGAAAAGCTTCCCAGGAAGTGAAAATTTTTTTATAAATGCATTAAATAGGAGCGTCAAGGCATTATCCTCATATATATCTATGAGTAAAATTCATATAAGCCCAAATAGATCGTAGGTCATTTTGAATAAAAATGTAGGGAGGAAGATATGTTGAAATGTAGCCACCTGGTTTTCCATCTTAGATACATTCCCACAAAGCTGAGCATAAAGTTAAAAAGTACTTATTTTATATCATGGCATCTTTCACATACGGGTTTCAGGAAACTTTGATTAAAACAAAAAAGCCACTTCTGTTTATAAGATAAACCCATTAGGTTATAGATTAGTTTACAAAGAAATCAAATCCTAAATATCTATATCAAATTCTTACACTTAGAGTTTTATATCAAAATATAGTAAACTCAATTTTAGAGTATGATAATCAATAAATCACAAGGTATACTACCTCTTCCAGTGAAATATATGTGGGCTTTTGCCCCTGAAGATTTTATTACCAACTCACTTTCATAGATTTTTTGTGTGTGTGTGTGGTTTCATTCCCCTCTCGCATTTCTGGTCCACTTATCTCTCAGCTGGAGTACTGTAATAATCTCTGGCCAGTCTCTTTATCATAGATATTTCCAACTTCCTTCCTACTGTAATTTATTTTCCTCACTACTACAAATTATCTTCCTGCTTGTAATCTCCTATTGGCTACTAAAATTTTCAGAAGTCCAAATTTCTTAGTTTGACACGGAAGCCACTTTCTGATATGGCCCAAGTCTGGCTAAGCACTAAGCTTCTCTCCATTTCCAAACTCAGCATTTTCCTTGGGTCATGTGTTCCCATTCCAGGGATAGTTGTCTGCCTATCTAAATCTAATTGTTGGATTAAAATCCAGTATTGAGTTCACCCCTTCAATGTAGCCCATGTTATGTCAATTAATTGTAAAGTAACTTTACGTATCTTTTCACACCGTGAGAGTGCTGGTTTCTTGAAGTCAGAGATCATGCGTGATTTAGTCTTTGTGTTCTCAGCTCTTAGCATTGATCTGAGATATGCTAGGTATGAAATAAAGGACTGTTTAGTGGATGAATGAATGAATGAATAAACAAATGTGATGAGTCTGTATTCATTTAGACTCCCTTGTGAAAAATGTTATGTCCTTAATAAAACAGCCAACTGATTTAAGGGGTTGAGTCTGTACAGTGTTAACCAGCCCATAACATGAGAATAAAAAGCATTCCTTCCCTGTATTTCATTTTTAATTCACAATCCTTTATGGTCTTATTTTTGAAGGCACAGCATGCATCTTCTTTGAATAAATAATGAATAAATACCTTTCCATTTTATAATTCAAAACTTCCAGAGTTGAAGGTAAAGTACTTATGAGGGTAACCAGAGCTAACATTTACAGAGAAGTTACTATGTGCTTGGCACTGAGATTATTTCATTTAAACCTCCAACAGCATTGTATGCTGGATATTGGTCCTTGTACTTATGAGGGTAACCAGAGCTAACATTTACAGAGAAGTTACTATGTGCTTGGCACTGAGTTAGGCATTTTATGTAGGTTATTTCATTTAAACCTCCAACAGCATTGTATGCTGGATATTGGTCCTGCCCCCATTTTACAGATCAAAAAAATAAAACATACAGAAGTAAAGTCACTTGGTCAAGGTTAGGTAGCAAGTGGCAGACCCAGGAATTAAGTAGGCAGTGTCATGCCAAATGTCCAATTCCCAACCATTGTGCTGCCTTTTTCTTCGATGGAGCAATGCACTGAATATAAACATTTTGATTTTCTTTTTCTAGGGTTTACCTCTGTAGATTGCTATAGTTTCTGGTCACATATTAGTTAAAATATTTACGGTTAAGTAAATCTTATGCAATATATAATCTACAACTAAAAATCTCATTGGCAAGTTTATATATCACAGTCCATTTTATCAAGCTTAGTCATTTCTATATCAAATCCTTTATATTGTTTCTCTTTTAATTTCCCCCCCAGATTCTGTTGCTTTTGTTCTCCTGGTCCCAGTTCCGTAAAGGAACTTGAATACATGACAAAGTTTTTTTTTTTTCCTACTGAGCACATAAATTGGGACATAGATTATTGTGTGTGTTTGTAGAAAAATTTTATTTTCTGGAGCAATAAGTCAGGAGCTCATTTTGAAGTAATTTGTTCAAAAGAACAAATGAATGCTTTGCTTTGGCTTTCTCAGTGAAATATCTCATGGGAGGAAGAAGAGATTGGCAAGTCCGTGAATAGTAAGACGGCCTTTTGCCAAGCACAGCATGTTAGTTCTTTTAATGTATAATTCAATTGCTCTCCTGGCTCAGCAAAACACTTGTGAAGGCTCTGAGACCCTTCCATTAAGTGTACTTTATGAGCTTGGCCTACAGTGCAGTGAGCCACAGTGAGAAGCCATTGAATGATGCCATTCAATGACTTGTCTCGACAATACACACAAGCAGGTATGAGGGAATCTGTAATAAACAATGAGCTGGTTCACACCTATACAACTGTATTTTCATTTCTGATTTGCTCAGCAAAGAAAGAGATACTAAATTAATATGCTTGCCTTAAAAAGAATAATTTATGTGTTCCTATTTCACAGGTTATGAACATGAGATAATGGAAAAAACGCATGCAATTTCTGCTTAGAGTGAAACTTCAGAATTGATATAACTCTGCCATAGGCAATTATGGCACAAGAAAGAATGATTTTGCCTGTATTGGATTCTGCAAGGCTTTCAATTTGCCTTTAATTTTATAAGCATGATTATACTATGAATACATACCAAACTACTTAAGTGAATATTGTGAAATATTAGGTATCATTAAACTGTAAGCAATTAAACTATAGAAATGAATATGGCAGATTTTAGCAAGAACTCAAGTGACTTCCAAGTATCATAAATAAAAGAGAGAAAAACATTTAAAAATTTTTATTCACAAAATGTTATGGCTATATATAAAGTTCCCATTTAAAAAAATTATTTTAGCTCTCTAGTTTCTAAAATATAATTTGGATTAACCCAAACTGATTTTGATCTGGCCTTCTAAATTTGGATATCTTATACAAGATAAGATGATGTTTTACAGCATTTTTAAATTGTTAATTAGCTTTGATGAAAGGAAGATTAGTTTGCATGGAAATGTAGTTAAGTTTATAAGTTGGTTTTAATCCAAACATATTCATTTATATGCTATCTGTGGGATGGTGAGCATAACTGACTCCATCTTAGGCCCTTACCACTTCTTACGTCTTTCTGAGGGCTTTGCCCATAAGGGTATACAGTTGGAGCTAGGTGCAATAAGCTTGTTTACCAACTACCTACATGAATCTGAGCTCAGCCTTAAGATAGTGTGGAGAGAACCTTGGCATAAGCCTTTGGGTCACCATCTGCCTGAGCCATTACTCTGTAAGTTATCCTGTAATAAAGTTCGTTGCTTTATCACATGGAATGATCTATTTCATCATTCGGCCTTGAGATACCTTTCCAGTTAGGTGGATAATCTGCCCTTGGTCTGCCTTCAGACACTATTATATAAAATGGCTTATATTTAAGAAGAAAGATTATAATATTAAGTATGGCACAAATGTAATGTCTTCTGCAAGCTTTCTCATTATTGTATATACAAATTCATGCAATGTTAAAAAATTAACTTTTTTAGCAAAGCATGCTAAAGTGTGTGAAGCTGTCTCATTGTACAATGGTTACCAACTGTCTGAGTCTGTCAGACAGACCACCCACCAAACAAGTTACATGCAGTGGGTTTATTATTCATAGATACGCAGCAAGGGTAACAGAAAACTAAAATTCATTGCTCGCCAGTCCCCTAAGGCTCAGGAAAGTTGCCCGACACTGAGAGAGTCTTGACTATGTGTGCCACAGCTAAAGGACACTGGAAAGCTGCCTGCCCTGGGTTTTTTACCCCAGGAAATGTGATTCGCTGGGCTAAAGCACTGAAAGACATCCTGTTCCTAGGCAGAGACGAACAGAGCCTTGGCTGTCCTGGCCAGTTCCTCCTTATATCAGGATGTTACATTCCCATCACATTCTACAGTTATTTTTGAGAAGTTCTAGTGAGAAAAGGGGAGAACTGGGTCAGCCCAAAACCACCTGGAGAACTGTCCTGCAAAGAGCATAATGTTTGTTTGTTTGTCTTCCTTTTTTTTTTACTGACTGGTAACGGGATCGCAACCCTCGGTGCTGCGCCCGCACCGCACTCAGCCAGTGAGCGGGAACCGGTCTCCACATGGGATCCGAACCCTCAGCGGGAGGGCCACCACGCTCCCAACTGGCGCACTTCTCCAGTGTGCCACCGGGCCAGCCCCAAAGAGCATAATGTTATACCAGGTTGATCTTTTACAGTTTTATTTACAAATTGTCCTAACTGTATAAAAGAACAAGTCATAGTGCTCTTGAATAAATGATGGGTTTAATCCCAACAGTATAGCAAATGGCACTGACTGAAAATACTCCACTATGCTTTATCACAAAATTGCTCTATTCTGACAGTGTCACTATTGAGAAATAGGTTTTTAATTCTTCTCAAGAATAAGCTACACTGTTGAGAAGACATGCAATATGAAGAGTTATATCACCATCCTAAATCTCTCTAAAAACATTAATTTTTTTCAATGTTTAAAATGAAATTTTTATTGGCAAAATACTCATGTGTTTTATAAAGTTGTTTTATCAACTGCAGTTTATGAAAGTGGTTCATTATTAGAAAGGTAATAAGAAAGTTTTTATTTAATATAGTACTGATTTGAGAAAAAAATAATCAGAATTCGTTCCTTCTAAAATAGAATTGGGTCATTCTAAAAAAAATAGTAAAGAGAATGTGA